>NC_069504.1:1082289833-1082477333 GCF_027579735.1 Bombina bombina
AGCTGGGGTCTCTTGAGCTGATCTCTTAGGAGGTCTCACTAGACAGTAGAGGATGACATGACTGGAGCCCCCAAAATAGAAACAGGGTCCTTGAATTCTCCTTCTTGTAATCTCTGTAGCTGAAAGGGTTGGTTTGGTGTTTCCCTCCAAAACAGTTCTGGAAGAACTTCCTTCACACAATACAGAAGCAGTCCTGGGAGATGGAGAGGATGTCAGAACAGAGGGATACTTCTCTAGCGTATATTTGCCAATTTTTTTGCAAAAAGTCTCTCTAAGAGTCAATTAGAGCCTGAATGCCTGTAGAATAGAACTGTGTTATGAATTGCATCTTATCAGAAAGATCTTGAAGAAATTGTTCATTAACTGTGCCATGTTTGTCACCTGTTCAAGTAGGGCTCTCAAAACTGGTACCACCTCTGCAAGCTACAATGTATGGTCCTGACATACTGTCACACTCTGTGAAGTGGGTTCAAGGGTAAGGAGCATATGTGAGGTGGTGGCAGGCTTTGAGCTGGTTTTATGTGCTCGTGCATGATTTCCTCATAGACATCAATGGGGAGAGCCGGCTCAAAAAAAGCCTAACACCTGCAATAAAGGAGTGTAAAGCTCCGTAACATAGCCCCATTTATTCCTATGGGGAAAGAAAAGTTACGTTTACACCTAACACCCTAACATAAACCCCAAGTCTAAACACCCCTAATCTGCTGCCCCCGACATTGCCGACACCTACATTACACTTATTAACCCCTAATATTCCGCCCCAACATCGCCTCCACCTACATTACACTTATTAACCCCTAATCTGCCGCCCCCGACACCGCCACCACCTACCTACACTTATTAACCCCTAATCTGATGCCCCCGACATCGCCGCTACCTACATTACACTTATTAACCCCCAAATCTGCTGCCCCCAATGTCGTTGCTACCTACCTACCTACACTTATTAACCCCTAATCTACCGCCCCCAACGTCGCTGCCACTATACTAAAGTTATTAACCCCTAAACCTAACCCTAACGTAACCCTAACACTACTAACTTTAACATAATTAAAATAAATCTAAATAAAAATTACAATTAATACCTAAATAATTCCTATTTAAAACTAAATACTTACCTATAAAATAAAACCTAACCTAGGTGTTTTTAAGGCTTTATTGGGTGGGTTTTATTTTTAGTTTAGGGTGTGGGCAATGGAAAAGAGCTAAATGCCCTTTTAAGGGCAATGCCCATCCAAATGCCCTTTTCAGGGCAATGGGGAGCTTAGGTTTTTTTAGATAGGATTTTATTTGGGGGGTTGGTTGTGTGGGTGGTGAGTTTTACTGTTGGGGGGTTGTTTGTATTTTATTTTACAGGGAAAAGAGCTGATTTCTTTGGGGCAATGCCCCGCAAAAGGCCTTTTTAAGGGCTATTGGCAGTTTAGTTTAGGCTAAGTTTTTTTTTGGGGGGGGGCTTTTTTTATTTTGATAGGGCTATTAGATTAGGTGTAATTAGTTTAAATATTTGATCATTTCTTTTTCATTTTGTGTAATTTAGTGTTTATTTTTTTGTAATTTAGTTAATTGTATTTAATTAATGTAATTTATTTAATTGTAGTGTAATGTTAGGTGTTAGTGTAAGACAGGTCAGTTTTTATTTTACAGGTAATTTTGTATTTATTTTAACTAGGTAGTTAGTAAATAGTTAATATATTTACTAACTATTCTACCTAGTTAAAATAAATGCAAACGGGGGGTGGAGTCAACTACCAAACTGACTGGTCGCATACAGCAGGAGCTCCGGCTCTTAATGCTATTATAGGGGGTTTATTGTCAACTTTTAGAAAACCCAAAATGTCTAATAAGGTCTCCCACAAGATCACCTTAGATGCTAAGTAACGATTTGGGCTGGGCAGTAAGAGAGCGGATCTTTACTTTGGTCTATATATTTTGTACCCGCCACGAGGTCACTGAGCTCTGCTGCAACTCCTAAAAGCTTAGCAATCTGGTATCTAGGCTATTGTTACAGTAATTGCTCCCACAAAGCTGAAAGCATCTATAGAAAGGGGAAAAAATGTCACTTATAACTACAGAAGAAAACTTTTACGCTAAGGTGCAGTCCCTGCTAGCAGATCTAACATGGCGGATGGAGGAGAACTTCGAAGAACTCACAGAACTTCTGAAGCCAACTATGCATGATTTGACTGATGATCCTACACCATCAGCTGAGAAGCTACTAGCGTTTGAGCTGCCCTCTAATATGGCAATCACTTTACCTGCCATGGGAGCGAGTCATGGAGCTCACATTCCGGACGGGTCCCGCCAGTGCGGGGCCGAATCCCCAGAGTCTACGGGTCTGCAGGAACTCATGGACTTGAGGAGTCACACTAGCCGTCGCATGATTGCTTTACCTGACGACGTCAATCCTTTGCTGTCAGCCAGGATCTTGGATGTTTTAACATTGCTGGCCCTAATGGAGACCAACCATCTTGCTTGTCTGGGATATTCACTGAAGTACAGCACATCTCCGGACGCACCGGCTGCCAGCGCTCCTACAGGGTCCTACAGGGTGAAGTCTTTAATTGTAGACCTTAGAAGAATGCACCCTCGTGAGAGGCGTCAGAGTCTTGTGTTCCATGCTGTGCCTTATGTTTTCAAGAGAGGTATTGGCTGAACTTAAAGGGACAGTCTACACCAGAATTTTTATTGTTTTAAAAGATAGATAATCCCTTTATTACCCATTACCCAGTTTTTCATAACCAACACAGTTATAATAATATACTTTTAACCTCTGTGATTATCTTGTATCTAAGCCTCTGCAAACTGCCCCTTTTTTCAGTTCTTTTGACAGACTTGCAGTCTAGCCAATCAGTGCCTGCTCCCAGATTACTTCACGTGCACCCTCTAGTGGTGAAAAACTGTTAAAATGCAATCTGAAAGAGGTGGGCTTCAAGGTATAAGAAATTAGCATATGAACCTCCTAGGTTAAGCTTTCAACTAAGAATACCAAGAGAACAAAGCAAAATTGGTGATAAAAGTAAATTGGAAAATTGTTTAAAATGACATGCTCTATCTGAATCATGAAAGTTTATTTTGGCCTAGACTGTCCCTTTAAGATATTCTATGTGCCCACTAGGAAGGCTCATGTTATGCCCTCCAGCACTCATCTGAACACAGTATAAATATATTGTACTCTGACCACCGTTATACTTACTTACAGAATATATGATACCCTTTGTTTCCCCTTATTTGTAACGAGGACATGCAGCTTTTTCTTCTACTACACATACTGGTAACTGCTTCATGCTTGCGGACATACTACTAATACTGTTTCATACTATGGGATTCATCGCTAGTATTTTGTATGTTCGATTGGACTGCAATGTGGAGCTATGGCAATTCATAGAGTCCTTAATAAGTCTAGGTTAAGGGTGTTCTATACAGCTTCATAAAATATGCTGTGTTACAAGCTATTTTATATTACCTGTCTATGTCTTTTGTCACTGCAGGGTACTAGAATGCATGCCCAGTATACAGTAAAGCTAATTTATGTGTTAGCGTGTAAAGTATAACACTCTTGTTAGACTAGTTATATAAATTGTTGTTTTACAGTTATTTGCCACACATTACCGCACTTAATTTCACTTAAAGGGACATAATACTCATATGCTAAATCACTTGAAACTGATGCAGTATAACTGTAAAAAGCTGACAGGAAAACATCACCTGAGCATCTCTATGTAAAAAAGGAAGATATTTTACCTCACAATCTCCTCAGCAGAGTAAGTTCTGTGTAAAAAGTTATACTTCACCTGCTCCCAGCTGCAGGTACAAATAAAAAAATAAATGAAGAAATGAACAGCAGCCAATCAGCATCAGCAGTGCTGAGGTCATGAACTATTACTGTGATCTCATGAGATTTGACTTATCTCTCATGAGATTTCATAGTAAACTTCATTTACCTGATTGGTGAAATAATATGAGAGTTCACGATGCTCATTCCCTAAGATGTCCCGGGACAGACACACTAAAATGCTGCTTAGAAATCCTTTACAATGGGAGGTGGCTACTGAGGAACTTTTGAGGTAAAATATCTTTCTTTTTTACATAGAGATGTTCAGGAGATATTTTCTAGTCAGCTTTTTACAGCTATGCTGCATCACTTTCAAGTGTTTAAACATTTGGGTATTATGGCCCTTTAAGAGCTCTATTGACCATATACAGCATTGCTACATCCTATAGACAGGCTGCAGACCTACTACAGGTATACTTCTATAGTGTAGTGTCTCATGTCCATTCTCAAGGCGTTTTTAGAGAAGGTAATCGTATATTTAGTGCTGCCAGTTCATAAACAGTTTTTATATATATATTTTCTATCACAGTCGGGGAGAGTTATATTTAATGCTGCATCAAATTGAGCTTTGTTTTCTTCTCTCATGTATAGTATATCCTTAAACATAGATCCTCATCTTCCCTTATAGTATCATCTCCTTAAGCCCATAAGGCATAGATGTTGGTTATTTAATGGCGCATAAATGATCTAATATTGTATCTAGGGGTATTGTAATGGAAAAGAGGCTATACTACTGCACACACACTCTAGACGTTTATATAGCTTTTTGATCACCCACTTCTTGTAACGTGCCCCTATGACGTGTTCCCTAGACTGTGTCTCACCTTTAATATGCTCTGTCCACAGAGGTGGTATTCACACCATAAACATAGCTGAGCTTCCCTCACTTTAAACAACTACAGGACCTCACTAATATCCCTTACTACAGCTTATTTATGCTTTCAGATCCCCTTCCATGTGAGGTGAGGGACACTCTCACAATAATCCTATATACCACGCTTGTTCTGCCCTAAACCCCCACTTAATGTTTAGAAGTAAAGTTCAGCTTCCTGCCTAGTTATGCAAGTTCTTGTTTCTATAATAAATTTTCCTCTCTATGTATATTTCACCGCCTGTCACCATGTAGCTTATATAATAGTTAGTGTTATATACAACCCAGTATTCTTATACACTATTAGTATAGGCTCTTTATAAACTTCCATATATCACCACAAATAGGATACATGTCACTTGTTCATTAACTCTCATGTTTACTCAGTTACTAGAGCATAGGCCTGCAAGTTAGACTAATACTAAGGCTTCTGTGATCCTTTATCACTACTTCAAATATCTTTATATTATACCTATCACTACCCTATATTCTAGGTATACTCATTACTTGTTCACGCTGTTATATACAGGAGGGTAGCTATCCACTCTCTACATGAGAAAGTTTATATTGTCTTATTGGAGTCATCGCCTATATGGTTAGGTATAGAGCCCTATATGTTTAGCTCCTTCTTGGATATTATTGTGTATAATGTCTACTGTATGGTAAAGTCATTTGATCCTAAGTTGACATGGCCCTTCTTGTCCCTGAGGCTGAATCTCTTGCTCCTAACAATCAGCTCAATGCTTACAGTACTATTTAGTTTCAGGTCGCGTCCTATTAGGCACCACCTTGTTATACTATTCCTGAGGTATTCATGCTACCTGCAACGATACTGATCGTTTTACTTATCTTGTAATGATGCTGTTCACTTTGTGCTGTGCTTATTTGTTAAAACATTTTTGTTATTCATGACTTATATACTTACCTTGCAAGCTATTACTGTTTTATAGTAGCCCCTAATGTAATGTAAGGTTTGTCCCATTCTATATGTGTTATAATATTACACTCTGCAAACGTTGGATATCACCCTTAGTATAAGTACCCCTATTAAGCCTCTATATGTCCTCCCTTCACTATTTTAAAACACTAAGGGGTTATATAGTTAAACGTTAATGGATTTTGAAGATATGTTATAAAGCTCATAACAATGTATAGACACTTTAATTTGCTTTCTATGCGCCTCGGAGAGGACCATTTTTGTCTTTACTACCTCTATTATAAAACTGAAGTCACACTATAGACTGCCCAAATCTTATAATAATGCTTGAGCTATATGAATACACCTGTAACACATATTTAACGATATTGTATATGCACTTTTCTGTAAATATTTTGGGGCATACCCTTTATGTTGTATTTGTTTATGACTTCAATAAAAATTGTTTATAAAAAAAAATAATAAAAATAAATGCAAACTTGGGGGGCGGAGCTAAGCCACGCTGGGTGATGGCTGTGTTTCACTAAAGCTCCTCAACCCTTAAGCCATACGATGCCTATAACATTGACAAAAGTTTCCCTTTTTATAATTATTTAAGTCAGTTAGTGCGGTGGAGCATTAACACAAATTTACAGTACGACACAGCGCAGGAAAACCTGTGCCGGATCATTGATGAGAGTGAGAAACCAGAGGTGAAGGAAGCGCCATCTTAACTACCTCCATAAACGCAGGGATAACTATCATCACAAGCGGCACCGAGCCCCCGCTCATCTATACTCACTATCGCACAGAAGCTCAGAACAACGAGACAGCAGCAACCGATCCCAACTGAGAGACTGAGGACACGCTGCTGTCCTGAAAGGTGAGCCGCTCGCCCTCACGGGCCCCCTGTATACACTACTAGGACAGTAGCGGGGCCTCGGTGCGCCACATATGCTCACGCTGGAGGTAAATGCACACAAACATCTTGGTCTGCAACGGCCCAGCGCAGCTCTCATTTCACCTACCAGAAATATGTACTATCTCCCTTAGAGACTCTTACAGCGGGAGAGAAAAGAGAAATAACAAAAATACAATATAAATAAAACTTAAGAAGGCCGCCCTCAATCACTAACCTTACTCCATTTAGAAGTCATACCGTATCCCGCGCTCTCTGCAGGGAAGAGAGCAGTGTATCGCACTGACAGTGAACTATTATTAGCCCAAACAGTAATGATTTATAAGGCTATGATTTGAGTTATAATATAACCTCCCAAGGCCCTGGACAGCAGATTTAAACAACATACAGAAAATTCAAGCACAGGAAATAATAAGGCAAGGTGTTTGAACAACAGGCTTGGTCTAGATACATCTGCAGGCTACTACATAGAGCATAAGAAAACATTGTACCTCTGTTGTAACCTTTCTTTGCAAACAAAAGCTCACCCTGAGGTTAATATCAGAAAGAGAGTGTGGGTAGAAGGGAACAAAGAGAACTGACATCTTTAATAAGTTATGTACCCCCCGCAGAGACACTTTCACTGACTCTTGCTTTCTATAACCTGCTGAAAGACAAAAGGGATGCCTGGCAAAAGACAACAAAGAGAAGTCAAAAGCAATACAACTGGCACTCTAAACAAATACCTTAAACAGGCAGACCCACAGATCCCCGAAGCGCCTGAGAAAAGGGAAAACATCCCACAAATAGATAATTCTCAACATAAAGATCCAAACATGCAGGCCCAACAGCTAATTACAAAAGAGGACTTGTTGCACCTCTCTTCTAAGGAAGACATTAGGGATGCTGTCCAAGAAATGAGAAATCTCTTTAACGAGCTTAGGAGAGACATCACAGCCTTAGACACAAGAGTCACGCAGGTAGAAGCAAAACAACAAGAACATTCAGCCTCTGAAAAAGCTATTACCACAGAGATCCAACTACAATCTGAAACAATTCAGCAACTTAATGACAAAATCGAGGATCTTGACAACAGGGGGCGAAGGAACAATTTACGTTTTAGAGGAATACCAGAATCTGCCCACCCCCCAGCCATAGACGGTTGTTTGCAGAGCCTGTTCCGCACACTGAAAGAGTCCCCCTCATCACCAGATATTGTCCTAGAACGCGCTCACAGAGCGCTTAGGGCGAAACCCCCACCTAAAGCCCCCCCCAGGGACATCATTGTCCGGTTCCTAAACTATAGGGACAAGGAAGAAATCCTCAAACAAGCACGTCTCAAACATCCTGTACACCATGCAGGGGTGGAGATACAAATTTTTTCCGACCTGTCACCAACCACCCTCCAGAAGAGAAGGGAACTAGGCCATATTACAGCCAAATTGCGGGCCCACAAAATACAATATCGATGGGGCTTTCCGGTATCAATAGTGGCCACTCATCAGAACAAAACAGCTGTATACCACCCAGGAATGGATGAAAGAACTTTTTACTCTGGACTATCTATTGATGGCGAACAACTTCTAAGGCCCAATACACACCCTCAGGACCCCTCGACCTCACGACCCAACATCTGACCTCAGAGACTATCTCCTCATGAAGGAGTATAATATCTCAACCTGAAAAGTCCACTGTTGTATCCTTTTGCACTTTGTCACACTTAGTCGTGACGCTAGTTACCTCATACTGGACATTATGCTACGAGGGTCACCCTGGGGAAGACCCCATCAGGGTGAACCCTCCTTATAACAGTTAGCTTAAAATGTTTAGTCTGTTGCATAGAATAGTTTCTAAAGATATTGCAAATGTTGGTTAAAGGGGAAAAAAAAAAAAAAGAGTTATAATAATCTTTTATATTTACCAATGAAAGTACTACACATTTGTCTATGTTCCTTCATGTCTGTCTAACATATATTTTCCTTTCTCCTTCCCTCAATCACCCGAAATAAGAACTTGGCAACCTTTCATCACAAACTGGAAAACACCTTTGAACATCCTCCACACTCTCAAAGTTAACCTGCTATACATACTCATAGCTTCCACCTGAAACTTTAGACTAACCTTCATCCCTACTTTCCCAAATTGACCCCATATTCGCCATTCACACATGCACTCCCATCCTCTTTATTACTCTACACCTACCCCCCCCTTTTTTCTCCCTCATCTTACCTATCCTTTACTCCAATGCCCCCCCCCTCCACTCATTTATATCCTCTTACCTCTAACCTCCCACACTAGGCCCATTCCCCTTCCAAATTCCACTCTACTCTTCCTCCCTCATCAGCTCCCAACTAACTACACATCTCTTGATACCTCAACTCCTCTCCCTCCCCCACTCTTACCTAACCCCTACCCTCCGTCACCCCCTCTCCCCCTACAACCTTCCCACCCACACCCCTCCCCCCTCAATATCCCTCCCCATACACTCTCGCTTCAGGTTCACATAATTTTATCTAACTACCTGAATAGACTCAACCACACTGACCTAACCTTGACAACAGGGAATTAAGATACACCATCCTTTTTTCTTCGTATGTGCTTGAGGGTTACGACCCCGTTCACAACCCTATCTCTTTTCTCTATCTTGGTATCACTCACTTAGCAACTTAGTTGCTCAAAGAAGAGTAACTCTTGTTTTATTTATTTTGAATTGTTACTGCATAAGATAGTAAACCGGATTGTACCCTCTTTTTCTTTAATACTCTCTTTTTCTCTCAATTCTTACTAAACCCCTTATTCCCCCTAATTTCCTCTTCCGAAAGTACTCATCTTTCTCTCTCTTTCCCCCTCTTTCATCCCACTCTCCTAGACCGCTTTTCCCTCTCCTACCTTAAACTCCCTTTCCCCACCCCCCTTTTTTTTTTTTTTTTTCTCTTCCCTTCCTCCATACAGAATGAATCATCAGCCAAGCAGACCCCACTCACATGACCTGGTAATGACCACCATCAATGCCAAGGGCCTAAATAATGCAGGTAAAAGGTCTATAGCCTTCAGAGCGTTAAAAAACCTCCATAGCCATATCCTGTTCTTTCAGGAGACTCACTTTCGAAAAGGGAGAGAACCGAAATGGTTCAACCCCCAATACCCTACAGCTCATTTTGCCTCAGGGCTATCCAAAAAAGGCGGAGTGGGCATTCTAATACACCACTCCATACCTTTAAAGATTTCACATGTTGAAAAAGACCCAGAGGGGAGATACTTGATTATCATGGGACTCCTCTATGATCACCCAATAACGTTAGCCACGATATACAGTCCAAACACAGAACAGCATACATTTATTACCAAAATTTCGAAACTTATCCTTGACCTTTCGAGGGGTCCGGTGTTCCTCTCGGGAGATTTTAACCTCCCGATGGATGTAATGCTAGACACATCAAACGGAGCATCGAGCATCCCATCTAAAATAATAAAATCGGTAAAAAACACAATTGCAAACCTCCAGCTTCACGACATTTGGCGCACTATGCACCCAACACTCAAAGACTTCACTTATTTTTCTCCTCCCCACAATAAATATTCACGCATAGATTATTTCTACACAGACTCCAATGGTATAGACATGATTAACGAATGCCATGTAGGCCAAATATCTTGGTCAGATCACGCACCAGTCACATGCTCAGTCCAATGGCCAGATTTCCCCCCCACGACATACATCTGGAAACTCGATGATTTTCTCTTAAATGACCCCATCATTATTGCAGAAATCCAAAAATCACTCGCTGACTATCTGACACATAATGATCCTAGACAAACATCGACCACGAATGTATGGGAAGCGCACAAATGCGTAATTAGAGGAGAAATCCTCAAAATTAAAGCACGCATTAACAAACAAAACAGACTTAAACATACCAATCTTCTACAAACTATAACACAGCTGGAGGGTAAACACAAAGGCAACCCATCAGACAAAGACACTAGAGAGGCCCTGGATGATGCTAGAGGGGCACTTAGAACACTCCTTCTAGAAGCACATAACCGTAAAACCCTTAACATGAAACAAAAATATCATGAAGGCAGTAACAAACCTGGCAAACTGCTCGCCAGATCGGTTCGCAGAAAGCAGCTGAAAACATACATTCACTCCCTGCAGAATCCAGATGGAACCCTGATAAAGGGTAGCAAACAAATAGCAAACTCCTTTCACTCTTTCTATCAATCCTTATACAACATTAACCAACCCACAGACACCTCACACCTCTCTGTGGACGTACGCACTAGGAGCCAACTTATAGATCAATACTTAAAGACATTGAAACTACCACAGTTAGACTCTGAACAAAGAGACAGGCTAGATTCACACATCACTACAGACGAACTCCTACAGGCTATTAAAGACTTCCCAAGTGGGAAGAGCCCAGGCCCAGATGGCTTTTCTCTAAAATATTATAAGACATTTAAAGACACATTGGGACCCCTTATGCTCCAACTTTTCAATGAACTAATAGAGCACCCAACATTACCAGCAACAATGCTGAAAGCACATATCACTGTCTTGCCCAAACCGGGTAAACTACCAAACTCCCCGTCAAATTTCAGGCCCATCTCCTTTTTGAATCTGGATATCAAAATCTTAGCCAAAATTCTTGCAAACCGCCTAAATAAATACCTCCCAACTCTAGTACACACCGACCAGGTGGGTTTTGTCCCAGGCCGCGAGGCCCGCGATAACACCACCAAGGTGACCCAAATACTTAATTATGCACAAGTCGAGGGGGTGCCGATGGCACTGTTTTCGACCGACACAGAGACTTCGACCGCGTCGATTGGCTTTTTCTGCGTCGAGTCCTGAAGGTCATGAATTTTGGAGATTCCTTCATCAACATGACCTTCGCACTTTACTCATCACCTAATGCTCAGATTAAAATAAATGGCACATTATCAAACACCTTTCCCATATCCAATGGCACACGCCAGGGCTGCCCCCTGTCACCATTATTATTTGCCCTCTCTATAGAAGCCCTAGCTCAAAAAGTATGCCTCAACCCCCTGATAGAGGGGGTCCGAATAGGAGACAACGAACATAAACAGGCACTTTATGCCGATGATGTTCTCTACACCCTATCTAACATTGAAACATCGATACCTGAACTCCTCAGGGAACTGGAGGAATTTGGTAAGCTTTCTAATTTCCAGCTAAATTTATCAAAATCAGAGCTACTCAATGTTAACTCCCCTCCTGAAAAGATTCAATTTCTCACAATGAACTATAGGGTCCCGCTCTCCCCAACCAGGTTAAAATACTTAGGTATATACCTAACAGCCTCCCCCATAGACTTATTCAAAAATAACTATATTAACCTAAGAAATGAAATAATTAATGACCTTTCCTCATGGAAGAATAAATCCTTGTCATGGCTGGGGAAGATAGGCCTCATCAAGATGAATGTTCTCCCGCGAATTCTATATGTCCTGCAAACCCTCCCTATACACCTGCCTAAGGATTATCTTACTAACCTTCAGAGAACACTAGAACAATTCATTTGGTCGGGAATAAAACCTAGAATACCTAAAAAGACACTCTACCTTCCCAGAGACAAGGGGGGCCTGGGCTTTCCAAATCTCACACTGTATAGAAGAGCTATTCTCCTTCAGAGGGTGATAGAATGGGCCCACAACACACAACAAAAACAATGGGTCAGAATAGATGGTCAAATCCTTCAGCATAACAATGTTGCCTCTCTGGCATGGATCCCCTCAGCCAAACGCCCCAAAAATCTACACAGATTCCACTTGATTTCAGAAACTTTTTTAGAATGGGATAGAACTATAGCCTCCAGTACTCACATATCTACTTACTCGTCTCCATTAATCCCAATCCTGGAAAATCCTGATATTCCCTACTCCACAATGTGCAGACGCCTACATGCACCATACAGCCTGAGACAGGGCACTATACATAACGCACTTGCTGACGGTAAACTCAGACCCCAAAGGGAAATGGCAGAATGCTATGGTGACATCTTCACATCATGGATGAGATATCACCAACTGTATCACTACCTAATGCACCACAAACATAAAAATGATTTCTGCAGGGACCTCACCCCATACGAATCCCTCTGCACAGCCCTAACACCACCCAAGAGGATTATTTCAAAAGTATATAAATTACTACTCACTCCACCTGACACACAGTTGCCGACATACACTAGAGCATGGAACAACGATCTACATAACATTATTGAGGAAGAAGAATGGCTGAAGTCATTCCGCATGGTCCAATGCTCCTCTGTCTCGGCGACTGTCCAAGAAATTCAGCTCAAATTACTCACCAGATGGTACCATACACCATCAAGACTACACCGCCTCTTCCCATCGGTCACAGCGACCTGCTGGAGGGGCTGTGGAGAGACAGGCACACTGCTACACATTTGGTGGGCATGCCCCAAAATAACAAATTACTGGTCAACGGTAATCGAGACTATGTCGGAGAAACTAAACATACAAATACCAAACACACCCGAAACCCTCCTCTTCTTGCACCTCCCTGAACAAATGGAGAAGCAGAAAAGGGCGCTCCTCCTGATTATGCTCACAGGTGCAAAGAGGCTTATTCCCAGATTGTGGAAGTCTTCAGAGACTCCATCTGTCTCAGATTGGCGACATGCAGTGGAGGAACTGCTTGTGCTAGAAAAACTGCACTACTCATTGAGCAAACAATTACCCTTCTATGACACAATGGTGTCCATGTGGAAATAAAATTGCCACATCTGCTATAGCTATCAGGCTCTGGATACACCCTCTACCTCCCCCCCCCCCTTTTTTTTTTTTTCCCCCTTCTCTCTCTCTTTCCCCTCTCCCATCCTCTCCTTTTCTCACCTTCCACCTCTAGACTAACTCTCTTCCTAATTCTGATGAACATACTATATTGCTGATTAATATCTAACTATACTTAAACGTTAATATATGGTTTTTTTATGTTCAAATATTCATAATTTAATGTTGAAAATTCAAGCTAAATACTGACGAAGGGCTTGCAAACATGCACAAGGACAATTGTTGTTAAAGTTTGATGAAAGAAGGAGATATCAATCCGGCCTAGTCTGGGCCCTCCATGGACTCTTACTTTATTTTTATTTATTATTTTTCCTACAACACCAAGGACGATTTGTATTTAATTCCTCCTTCTCCCTAGACTGAATGCATGTTACTGCTGGGCTCTTTGTTCTTGTAATATCGTTCTTTTTATTTCAATAAAGCTTGTTGAAAAAATAAATAAATAAATAAATAAAAAAAATTAAAATAAATGCAAACTTGCCTGTGAAATAAAAATAAAACCTAAGATAGCTACAATATAACTATTAGCTATATTGTAGCTAGATTAGGGTTTATTTTATAGGTATTTTGTTTTAAATAGGAATTATTTAGTTAATGATAGTAATTTTTATTTAGATTTATTTTAATTATATTAAAGTTAGGGGTGTTAGGGTTAGGGTTAGGTTTAGGGGTTAATAACTTTAGTATAGTGGCGGCAGTGACGTTGGGGGCAGCAGATTAGGGGTTAATAATATTTAACTAGTGTTTGCGATGCGGGAGTTTGGCAGTTTTGGGGTTGATATGTTTATTATAGTGGCGGTGATGTCCGGAGCGGCAGATTAGGGGTTAATATTTTTATTATAGTGTTTGTGGGTGTTAGTGTACTTTGTAACACTTTAGTTATGAGTTTTATGCTACAGATTTGTAACGTAAAACCCATAACTACTGACTTTAGATGGCGGAACGAATCTTGACGGTATAGGGTGTACCGCTCACTTTTTGGCCTCCCAGGCAAAACTCGTAATACCGGCGCTATGGAAGTCTCATTGAAAAATCACTTTTTGAAAGGGGCGGTAGTTACTTTGCGTTACGGCCAAAAAAGTGTGCGGTACAGCTATTCTGACAAGACTCGTAATAGCAGCGGTAATGAAAAAGCAGCGTTATGAGGCTTTTTCACTCATAACGCCAAACTCGTAATCTAGCCGTATATTTGTTAATTTTTGCATTCGTATGAAAACAAAAGCACATCTCTTATAGAAAATGCTCTGTGTGTTGTGGATCTACAAGTATATAAATAAATAAGTATATAAAAGTTTTATTCTCTGAGGGAGAGGTCATGCTCTGTAACATAACAGGACAGGGTAAACACCTCAAAGCTCTGACGTAAGTCTTCCCTTGCTTCTCACTACAGCTTGTAGTAAATAAATTGAAAGTAATATTTCATACTGCAGGAAAAAATGTATTTAAGTTTTTCCACAACAGGAATTGTGTTTTAAGCCAACACATAAACAATGAAATGTAGGTTCTAGTCATACATTGCACAATGTTTAATATAATTCAGCACCATCTCTTAGGGATGCTGCATTTGGGCGCATTTCCCAGTACAGTATGTGCATCCAAGAAGGAGCATTTACTAAAATTAGCCAGCTTCTTGTCTCAGTCATGCAAGCTGATTAATATCCCTGACCGTTTGGAGTAGGATACACAGTGCTTGAATTCTGAACAGGCATCTGTCTACACTTAACTCACTCTCTTCAAGTGCCAGAGAAGAGATTTTTTCATATAATTTATTCCCTTTCCAGGAATTTATTGGGCAGCTGAAATTCGATGGTCAAGTTTTCCCAAGCTCTTGACAAGTCCAGAGTTTGTGAAATTTCTCTACATAAATTCTTTATTTGTAGTATTGGTTAAGGGAGCTGAAAAGTTTTAAAGTGATAACCGTTAATAGATAATAAATACGTTTAAACTTATAATTGTTGCTGTCTTAAAAAGAGCCTTTAAAAACATTAATATGTCCCAAGTAAAGGAAGATAATGAACTTAAATCTGTTAAACCCATTTGGAAACTAATATCTTGTTTCTTGTTGAAAAAAAATCGAAGTAACTTTGCATTTAAACATTATGGAACTCAGAAAGACTGCCCCCCTATTAGGAATGGGCGAATGTTACTAAAAATTCGATACATACAAATTTTGATATATCCGTTCGTTCAAATCGAATTTCAAATGTTTATATAACATTCTAACATTCTATTTTCAAATTTTCATTTTTGAATTTTTCAAAAATATTTGAAAATATTCCTTTGAATAATAGAAGGTTTAGCTATGTATTCATTCAATATCGAAATGTGATATTCGAATTTGAATGTAAGATTCAAATTCAAAATAGTATTTCTAATCTACAACTGTGTTTAATAAATGTAATATTTGAATTTGAATGCTACATTCGAATTTGAATGCTACATTCAAATTCAAATGTCACATTCAAATTCAAAATAGTATTTCTAGTCTGATACTGTGTTTTTTAAATGTAATATTCAAATTCGAAATAGTATTTCTAGTTTACAACTGTGTTTAATAAATGTAATATTCGAATTTGAATGCTACATTCAAATTAGAATGTAACATTAGAATTTGAAATAGTATTTCTAGTCTAATATTGTGTTTTATAAATGTAATATCCAAATTGAAATGTGACATTTGAATTTGAATGTGACATTTGAATTTGAAATAGTATTTCTAGTCTAATACTGTGTTTTATAAATGTAATATTCAAATTTGAATGTGACATACGAATTTGAATGTAAGATTCAAATTCAAAATAGTATTTCTAGTCTACAACTGTGTTTAAAGGGACAGTCTAGTCCAAAAAAAAACTTTCATGATTCAGATAGGGCATGTAATTTTAAACAATTTTCCAATTTACTTTTATCACCAATTTTTCTCTGTTCTCTTGGTATTCTTAGTTGAAAGCTTTACCTAGGAGGTTCATATGCTAATTTCTTAGACCTTGAAGCCCACCTCTTAAGAATGCATTTTAACAGGTTTTTCACCACTAGAGGGTGTTAGTTCATGTTTTTCATATAGCCAACACTGTGCTCGTGCACGTTAAGTTACCGATTGGCTAAACTGCAAGTCTGTCAAAAGAACAAATAAAGGGGCAATCTGCAGAGGCTTAGATACAAGATAATCACAGAGGTAAAAAATATATAAATATAACTGTGTTGGTCATGCAAAACTAGGGAATGGTTAAACAAGGGATTATCTATCTTTTAAAACTATAACAATTCTGGTGTAGACTGTCCCTTTAATAAATGTCACATTCGAATTCGAAATAGTATTTCGAGTCTAATTCTGTGTTTTTTTATGTAATACTCAAATTCGTATTTATTTCTATTTTACAACTGTGTTTTATAAATGTAATATTTGAATGCTACATTCGAATTTGAATGTCACATTCAAATTCAAATGTCACATTCAAATTCAAAATAGTATTTCTAGTCTGATACTGTTTTTTTAAATGTAATATTCCAATTCGAATGTGACATTCGAATGTCACATTCGAATTCCAAATAGTATTTCTAGTTTACAACTGTGTTTAATAAATGTAACATTAGAATTTGAAATAGTATTTCGAGTCTAATACTGTGTTTTATAAATGCAATATTCAAATTCGAATGTGACATTTGAATTCAAATGTGACATTTGAATTCGAAATAGTATTTCTAGTCTAATACTGTGTTTTATAAATGTAATATTCGAATTCGAAGGTGACATATGAATTTGAATGTAAGATTCAAATTCGAAATAGTATTTCTAGTCTAATACTGTGTTTGTTTTAATGTAATATTCTAATTCAAATGTCACATTTGAATTTGAATGTCAAATTCAAATTCTAAATAGTATTTCTAGTTTACAACTGTGTTTTATAAATGTAAGATTTGAATTTAAATGCTACAATCAAATTCGAATGTAACATTCAAGTTCGAAATAGTATTTCTAGTCTAATACTGTGTTTTATAAATGTAATATTCGAATTTGAATGTGACATTCGAATTCTAAAGTGACATTTGAAAACTGTAAATAACATTCGATAATAGATTTTTTAAGAATATTCGTTCTTATCAACATTCTATAATGTAAATCGAATTTCTACAATAACATTCGTTCTAACAAATTTAAATATAAACACATTCGCCCATCCCTATCCCTTATCATATCCGCAAGGTCAGTTTCATTCTACATTCTACTTTCAATCACGCTCCAATCACTGCACTCATGGTTATCGTACAAAAATTCTATTAAAAACTTTTTCTAAATAAAATGTTATAAAACATAAAAATTATAATATGCATAATATGTTACCAAACATTCAGAATTGGTGATATTATACAATGTGATGTGTTAGGATGAAGGCTCAATCACATGGTTATTGATAGACCAATCATGACAAGTCCGCATGTGATCACATGATTTTATGTTCTCCAATCGGGAACTGCATAACCACGTGTAACGAGCCTTCAAAATGAAACAATTAAAAAAACATATTGGGATATGTCACTTGTATGCAAGAAGTTAAATAAGATATGAATATACAATTAATAACTCAATAGCATATCATTCATATATGATGACATCGCTACAGTAATTTTGTAAATGGAAATGCCTATAAATAATATATATATAATATATAAATAATATATGTGATATTTATAGTTTGATGAAGAATGCTAATAAATATATACATAGGGCCATCCATATACATATATAAAAGATTGTTTTACTTATGGATAATTATAAGTGTGTCAGAGATTCCTTAATTTGTAACATGAATAATATGTTGCCAAACTTTCAAAAGTCAATGCAACAATTGATTATATGATTGTCAGATGTAATGTATTAAATATGGCAGCTCGATCAAGTGGTTATTAATAGACCAATCATAACAGATCCGCATATGATCACATGATCTTACGTTCTCCAATTGGAAACTGCATAAGCACGCGTAACGAGCCTTCAAATAAAAAAAAATAACAAAACTGTATTGGGATTCGTCACTTGTATGCAAGGAGTTAAATGAGATGAGAAAATTAATTTGTTAGCGGATCATACATGTATAATGACTTCAATACAATATGTGAACAAAAAATGCCTAAAAATAATATATATAGTATGAAATGCTAATAAGCTAATAAGTGTATATATAGAACCACCTGTGTTATATATCAAAAAAGGCGTGTAGTGTGTGAATTATAGTAAGAATTTGCATCGCATTTAGCTCCTTGCATACAAGTGACATATACCAATGCATTTTGTTATTGTTTTTATTTGAAGGCTCCTTAACCGTGGCTATGCAGTTCTCGATTGGAGAACATAAGATCATGTGATCACATGATTGGTCTATCAATAACCACATGATCGAGCCTTCATCCTTAACACATCACATCAGATAATCATATAACCAATTGTCACATTGCCTTCTGAAAATTTGGTAAAATATTGTGCATGCTGTCATATTTATGTTTTTTCCCATTATTTGTACGATAACCATAAGCGCAGTGATTAGCACATGATCGAAAGTAAGTGAGGCAGTTTTTATTTTATTGGTTCAATATATTTATATAAGGTAGCAAAGTTGTTTGTATAGTATTTGTCTGATTAAACAGTTTGTAACTGAAAAACGCATTGCTGGATACTTTGTGTTTACAAAATAAAACACTTTTTAACTTATGCTACCTTAACACTTTTACACTATTTTATGATAACTACTGATTGTTGTAGGCGCCCCAAGCTATACCTATTATTATTGTTATTTAGTGGGTGTAATATAACATTACAAAACAAACTAATTTAAATGAAATCTGCCTCTGTATCAGTACACTGTAACATTCGCACAAAAAGCATTTCAGATACCCAAATTCAAGAAAAATTAGGAAAAAGTAAAACAAAACAACCTTGTCAGTTTTGAAACAGCGAGACATGAACATAAAACAGGAGGAATCCTGCCTTTCTTTGTTCTGCATGCTGAGCGGAGGTTTAGGTAAAAAGGCTGACCAAGCCTTTAGAATGTGCTGAAATACTCATGACCAGCCCTACTTCTAAAGCATACAAAACATACATGCATATATGTGACAATGAGAAACAATTACAGATCCTGTTTTGCATAGTGTTTAAGAAGTTTTGTATATTTAATTACTGTTGCTAGTGGTTCTTTTTAATGTGCTAGATATTATGCCCCTCATACAATTATACATGTTAACTGAAAGAATGGTTAACTGAATGAGCGGTTAACTGACGGAACAGTTAACTGAAGCAACGGTTAACTGACGGAAGGGTAACTGAAGGAGCGGTTAACTGACGGAAGGGTAACTGAAGGAGCGGTTAACTGACGGAAGGGTAACTGAAGGAGCGGTTAACTGACGGAAGGGTAACTGAAGGAGCGGTTAACTGACGGAAGGGTAACTGAAGGAGCGGTTAACTGACGGAAGGGTAACTGAAGGAGCGGTTAACTGACGGAAGGGTAACTGAAGGAGCGGTTAACTGACGGAAGGGTAACTGAAGGAGCGGTTAACTGACGGAAGGGTAACTGAAGGAGCGGTTAACTGACGGAAGGGTAACTGAAGGAGCGGTTAACTGACGGAAGGGTAACTGAAGGAGCGGTTAACTGACGGAATTGTAACTGAAGGAGCGGTTAACTGACGGAAGGGTAACTGAAGGAGCGGTTAACTGACGGAAGGGTAACTGAAGGAGCAGTTAACTGAAGGAACGGTTAACTAAAGGAGCGGTTAACTGAAGAAACTTTTTTTTTTATGATGAGGCAGGCTCACAAATATTGGTGAATCTAGCCCAATGGTTAACTTAACCATGCTGTTTGTTTTGTTCCCATCTAATGTCGGTTTTATAAAATAAAATTCTCACACTCTCACACTATATATATATATATATATATATATATATATATATATATATATATATATATATATACATACATACACACACACACACATATCTGGGTAAAGTCAGACATTGCTAGGATTATCCGGGTAAAACCGACATTAACCAAGCTGCTGTGGGTAAAGCCCGATGTCTGATCATAAATCCCTTGAGAGTACTGAGTCATTGTATCAAACATGTATAGCATGCACTGTAATTCCCCCATCTTTACTATCTTTTTTGCTTCCGCCTAGGGGGTTCATTCCCCAAGGTTCAATCAGGGTGGATGTCAGAGGATCGAAGGGGCATCTTCCTTGAACCCCCAGGCGGAAGCAAAAGAAATAGTGTATGGGGAATTACAGTACATCAGGCTTTTCCCACAGCCGCTTGGTTAATGTCAGTTTTACCTGTGTAATCCTAGAATTATCCGGATTTCTTACTTTATCCGTAACATATATATATGAGCAAAAAAGATGAATGTAGGGATGGCGCTGTAAAAACACCCTAAAAATATATATATTCTAGTATGACTAGAGTGTTAAATTTGCTGCCTATGAATATCTATCTCGAGAAAACTGTATCCCCAGAAACAGTGAACCTGATAGAATAAAATGTGTAATGGAATAGGAAAAATGGGGAATAGGGAATATTCAAGATGGCGCAACACTCAAAAAGTAAGACCCTAGATGTGGGTATCTATTTATAAGTGAGTAAAAAAACAAGTTAGCTGGAATAAAACAACTGGTTAATGTATATGTCCGGGTATCCAAATGATAAAAATGCTGTAGATAAGAAATAGGAACAACTGTTGTTGTTTGGTAGCACTATTAAATGCTATTATAGAGTTAAATAACATATGGTATCTAAAAATGAATGTATACAATATGCACAGTTAACTATGATGGAATATAGTTAACAATATAGTTGTTCTAGCCACGTAACTGGTGTAATTCCCACTGAATAGTGTATGACAGATTAGGTACACAAGAGTATAAATCAAAATGCTGCCATCTGCTTCAGGAGTAACCTGAGTATTAGCAGATGTGACTACGCTTGGTACTTGAATATTGTATTAGCCTAAGCGTACCATATGTAGTGATAAAAAATAAATAATAATAAAAATGATAGAGCAATTTCAATATCAAAATTAGATCGTTAAATATAGTCCAATGAAATTCAATAAAGTTCAAAATATAAGTCCAATATTGATGGAAAACTTCAATAGCTGTAAGTAGATGCAAGTTATGCAGATGTTTAGGCAAATATAAAAATGTATCCACGTTCCACAACGAGCCCGTTGGGAGTATACTTACACTCCGTTACCTCAATCTGATGAGGTAAGTGCCGCGCAGTGTATAGGTAGTTCTCCCTCCCGGTGTCTGTGGTATAGTGGAGCGATGTCCTCTTATGATCCAAAGATCTCTTTAGTACTCCCTCTCGAATTTGGCTCAATCCCCCATATATATATACCCAACTTCGTGCAGTGAAAATCCAAAGCGAAATTGCACACCGGCGTTCCGGTTGCACAACTGCGCATGCGCCAATGGTCCGTCTATATATATATATGTGTGTGTGTGTGTGTGTATTTATGAATAAATAGAACATATTCTTCTATGTGAAGAACATTGGAATGTGATATATTCATATTTTCCTGTCGGGTTAGTGCACATGTATGTATGTATATATCTATTGGGTATTTGTAAAGCGCGGCTAATCACCCATAAGGGTCTAGAGGCGCTGCTCATTTTATCGACCTAGGAAGGATGAAAGGCTGAGTGGACCTCGCCAGGGATCGAACCTGCAACCTTCGGGTTGCTACAGAGCTCTGCCACAGTGCATTAGCATGCTGAGCTATGAGAATATGCGATCGGGTTTGCACGCGAGTAGGGTGTTAGGTTTTTTCCATGTTTTTTGCTTCATTGACTTCTATGGGGAATACATTACGCATGATCAATATTCTAAGTTTGGCTTTTTACGGGCATCAGGTTAGCACGCAAGTGAAAACAGTTTACTTTTAAATTTGTAATACGAGCTAACTTGATGTATGCAAAAAGCTTACTTCTAGCACAGTTAATGCTTGAGCGGGAGCATTAAATAACGCTCCACTTGTAATCTGGCTCTTTGTGGATGTATTAAATGTTTCATAAAGTTGAAAAGTTTTTCTGTATTTTTCTGAGAAATTGCTGGTGAAGTGCTGAAACGCGCTGATATATTTTGAAAATAAACTTATACTCTGTCCACTATAAATGTCAGAGAAAGGATTTCCCTTAGTTAGTGGATACAACACTGGAAACACAAAAAGCCAGAGATTCCCATAATGCAGTATGTTCTGTAATGTGTCTATACAGTGAGAAATATTGTAGCAAACTGGCAACGTGATAAAGTTCTGCTCACCTGACAACCTCAGTGTGACATTAGGTCTGAGTGGGAATTAATATCCCAGTTTGTATTTCGTACAATAATTCTCACACATTCACAATTATTAATTTAAACCATCTAAGCTTGTTACAACCTCTGCATTTGTTTATATTTAACAAAGATAAGGGCAACAGACAAGTATGGAAGATATTTAAGAATAACTGCTAGATGAAAGGCAAAGGCAGAGGCTAAATGAAAAAAAAAAGTATAGAAGGTAATAACTGAGATGCCAGTAATCAGAACTAAGGGTTGAATACAGACTTACTGTGAAGATTCTAGGTCTAACATTCTTGCTGCAGAGAAGCCTAGATAGACAGAAGGACATGACACACTGGAATTTTGCTGAGAGACAGAAAACACACACAGACCAGAAATATAGATGTACTGGTGAAACTCCAAACTAAAGAAGGCCAATAATCCAAGAAAACTGGTAGGATGAGAGGTCAGAAGCACAGGCAACGTGAGAGGCAAGGAACACAGGCAGCTTGTATATAGGCCAGTAGTGTAACTGTAGGCTGCTTAAGGACAGACCAGGGATACAGACTGCTTGTATATAGGACAGTAGTGTAGGCTGCTTAAGGACAGACTAGACACACAGGCTGCTTGTATATAGATTAGGAACACAGGCTGCTTTTATATAGATTGGGAACACAGGCTGCTTGAGGTCGAGGACAGACCAGGAACACAGGCTGCTTGTATATAGATTAGGAACACAGGCTGCTTGTATATAGATTAGGAACACAGGCTGCTTGTATATAGATTAGGAACACAGGCTGCTTTTATATAGATTGGGAACACAGGCTGCTTGAGGTCGAGGACAGACCAGGAACACAGACTGCTTGTATATAGATTAGGAACACAGACTGCTTGTATATAGATTAGGAACACAGGCAGCTTGTATATAGATTAGGAACACAGGCAGCTTGTATATAGATTAGGAACACAGGCTGCTTTTATATAGATTGGGAACACAGGCTGCCTGAGGACAGACCAGGAGCAAAGGCTGCTTGTATATAGATTAGGAACATAGGCTGCTTGTATATAGATTAGGAACACAGGCAGCTTGTATATAGGCCAGAAGTGTAGGCTGCTTGTGGACAGATCAGAAACACAGGCAGCTTGTATATAGGCCAGAAGTGTAGGCTGCTTGTGGACAGATCAGAAACACAGGCTGCTTGTATATAGATTAGGAACACAGGCAGCTTGAGGACAGACCAGGAACACAGACTGCTTGTATATAGATTAGGAACATAGGCTGCTTGTATATAGATTAGGAACACAGGCAGCTTGTATATAGGCCAGAAGTGCTGGCTGCTTGTGGACAGACCAGGAAAACAGGTTGCTTGTATATAGATTAGGAACACAGGCTGCTTGAGGACAGACCAGGGACACAGTCTGCTTGTATACAGATTAGGAGCACAGGCTGCTTGTATATAGATTAGGAACATGGGCTGCTTGTATATAGATTAGGAACACAGGCAGTTTGTATATAGGCCAGGAGTGCCAGCTGCTTGAGGACAGACCAGGAACATAGACTGCTTGTATATAGATTAGGAACACAGGCTGCTTGAGGACAGACCAGGAACACAGACTGCTTGTATATAGATTAGGAGCACAGACTGGTTGAGGACAGACAAGGAACACATGATTCTTGTATACAGATTATGAACAAAGGCTGCTTGTATATAGATTAGGAACACAGACTGCTTGTATATAGATTAGGAACACAAGCTGCTTGTATATAGATTAGGAACACTGGCTGCTTGTATATAGATTAGGAACACAGGCATCTTGTATAAAGGCCAGGAGTGCCAGCTGCTTGAGGACAGACAAGGAACACAGGCTGCTTGAATATAGATTAGAAACACAGACTTCTTGTAGACAGAACAGAAACACAGGCTGCATCTAGACCAAGAACACAAGTTGCTTGTGTGCAAACCAGGAACAAGGGCTGCTTGTATATAGAGTAGGAACACATGATGCTCGTGTACAGACCAGTAATTCAGGCTGCTTGCTGAGAAATGAGGAACAGACATCTTACATATAGACCAAGAACAAAGGTTGCTTGTGTACAAACCAGGAACACATGATACTTGTCTACAGACCAGGAATTCAGGCTGCTTGCTGAGAAATGAGGAACAGACAGCTTACATATAGACCAAGAACAAAAGGTTGCTTGTGTACAAACCAGGAACACATTATGCTTGTATACAGACCTGGAACACAGGCTGCTTGCAGGAACAAAGGATGCTTATATAAAGAACAGGAATTCATAAATGAGGAACAGACAACTTCCATATAGACAGGTTGCTTGTGTACAGACCAGCTACACAGGTTGCTTGTGTACAGACCAGCTACACAGGTTGCTTGTGTACAGACCAGCTACACAGGTTGCTTGTGTACAGACCAGCTACACAGGTTGCTTGTGTACAGACCAGCTACACAGGTTGCTTGTGTACAGACCAGCTACACAGGTTGCTTGTGTACAGACCAGCTACACAGGTTGCTTGTGTACAGACCAGCTACACAGGTTGCTTGTGTACAGACCAGCTACACAGGCTGCTTGTGTACAGACCAGCTACACAGGCTGCTTGTGTACAGACCAGCTACATAGGCTGCTTGCGTACAGACCAGCTACACAGGCTGCTTGTGTACAGACCAGCTACACAGGTTGCTTGTGTACAGACCAGCTACACAGGTTGCTTGTGTACAGACCAGCTACACAGGTTGCTTGTGTACAGACCAGCTACACAGGTTGCTTGTGTACAGACCAGGAACACAGGTTGCTTGTGTACAGACCAGAAACACAGGTTGCTTGTGTACAGACCAGCTACACAGGTTGCTTGTGTACAGACCAGGAACACAGGCTGCTTGTGTACAGACCAGGAACACAGGCTGCTTGTGTACAGACCAGGAACACAGGCTGCTTGTGTACAGACCAGGAACACAGGCTGCTTGTATACAGACCAGGAACACAGGTTGCTTGTGTACAGACCAGGAACACAGGCTGCTTGTGTACAGACCAGCTACACAGGCTGCTTGTGTACAGACCAGCTACACAGGCTGCTTGTGTACAGACCAGCTACACAGGTTGCTTGTGTACAGACTAGCTACACAGGCTGCTTGTGTACAGACTAGCTACACAGGTTGCTTGTGTACAGATCAGCTACACAGGTTGCTTGTGTACAGACCAGGGACACAGACTGCTTGCTGACAAACCAGAAACACAGACTGTTAAACGAGAGAATGCAGCTTAAAGAACAGGAGCACAGACTGATGGCTGTCAAACAATGAGCACACAAATTTCTAAGGAAATGAGGAACACAGACTGCTTGCTGCGGAAGCGGAAACTAGGAACTCAGGCTACTTGTTGAAGACATAAGAAACACACGCCTAGATTAAGAGTTCTGCGGCCAAAGGGGTGCGTTAGCTATGCGTGCTTTTTTCTGGCCGCACCTTTTAAATACCGCTGGTATTTAGAGTTCACAGAATGGCTTTGTTTTCACTGCGTTAGGCTCCAAAAAGGGAACGAAGAGCATAATTTAACGCCACTGCAACTCTCGATACCAGCGGTGCTTACGGACGCGGCCAGCTTCAAAAACGTGCTCGTGCACGATATCCCCATAGAAAACAATGGGGCATTTTGAGCTGAAAAAAAAACCTAACACCTGCAAAAAAGCAGCGTTCAGCTCTTAACGCAGCCCCATTGTTGTCTATGGGGAAACACTTCCTACGTCTGCACCTAACACTCTAACATGTACCCCGAGTCTAAATACCCCTAACCTTACACTTATTCACCCCTAATCTGCCGCCCCCGCTATCGCTGACCCCTTCATATTTTTTTTAACCCCTAATCTGCCGCTCCGTAAACCGCCGCTACCTACATTATCTCTGTGTACCCCTAATCTGCTGCCCCTAACATCGCCGACCCCTATATTATATTTATTAACCCCTAATCTGCCCCCCACAACGTCGCCTCCACCTGCCTACACTTATAAACCTCTAATCTGCCGAGCGGACAGCACCGCTACTATAATAAAAGTTATTAACCCCTAATCCGCCTCACTCCCGCCTCAATAACCCTATAATAAATAGTATTAACCCCTAATCTGCCCTCCCTAACATCGCCGACACCTAACTTCAATTATTAACCCCTAATCAGCCGACCGAATCTCGCTGCTACTGTAATAAATGGATTAACCCCTAAAGCTAAGTTTAACCCTAACACTAACACCCCCCTAAATTAAATATAATTTTATTCTAACGAAATAAATTAACTCTTATTAAATAAATTATTCCTATTTAAAGCTAAATAATTACCTGTAAAATAAACCCTAATATAGCTACAATATAAATTATAATTATATTATAGCTATTTTAGGATTAATATTTATTTTACAGGCAACTTTGTATTTATTTTAACCAGGTACAATAGCTATTAAATAATTAATAACTATTTAATAGCTAAAATAGTTAAAATAATTACAAAATTACCTGTAAAATAAATCCTAACCTAAGTTACAATTAAACTTAACACTACACTATCAATAAATTAATTAAATAAAATACCTACAATTATCTACAATTAAACCTAACACTACACTATCACTAAATTAATTAAATAAAATACCTACAAATAAATACAATTAAATAAACTAACTAAAGTACAAAAAATAAAAAAGAACTAAGTTACAAAAAATAAAAAAATATTTACAAACATTAGAAAAATATTACAACAATTTTAAACTAATTACACCTACTCTAAGCCCCCTAATAAAATAACAAAGCCCCCCAAAATAAAAAAATGCCCTACCCTATTCTAAATTAAAAAAGTTCAAAGCTCTTTTACCTTACCAGCCCTGAAAAGGGCCCTTTGCGGGGCATGCCCCAAAGAATTCAGCTCTTTTGCCTTTAAAATAAACACATACAATACCCCCCCCCCCCCAACATTACAACCCACCACCCACATACCCCTAATCTAACCCAAACCCCCCTTAAATAAACCTAACACTAAGCCCCTGAAGATCTCCCTACCTTGTCTTCACCTCACCGGGTTCACCGATCGGTCCAGAAGAGGGTCCGAAGTCTTGATCCAAGCGGCGGCTGAAGAACTCCATCATCGGGCTGAAGTCGGAAGTCCATCATCGGGATGAAGTCTTCTATCAAGCCGCATCTTCTATCTTCTTTCTTCCGGAGCGGAGCGGAGCCATCTTCTTCCAAGCCGACGCGGAAATCCTCTTCAAGCGACGCCTACTCGCCGAATGACGGTTCCTTTAAATGACGTCATCCAAGATGGAGTCCCTCGAATTCCGATTGGCTGATAGGATTTTATCAGCCAATCGGAATTAAGGTAGGACTATTCTGATTGGCTGATGGAAGCAGCCAATCAGATTCAAGTTCAATCCGATTGGCTGATCCAATCAGCCAATCAGATTGAGCTCGCATTCTATTGGCTGATCGGAACAGCCAATAGAATGCAAGCTCAATCTGATTGGCTTATCGGATCAGCCAATCGGATTGAACTTGATTCTGATTGGCTGATTCCATCAGCCAATCAGAATTTTCCTACCTTAATTCCGATTGGCTGATAGAATCCTATCAGCCAATCGGAATTTGAGGGACAATATCTTGGATGACGTCCCTTAAAGGAACCGTCATTCGTCGGGAAGTCGTCGGAAGAAGAAGATGGGTCCGCGGTGGAGGTCTTCAAGATGGAGCCGGTCGTCATCGGATGAAGATAGAAGATGCCGCTTGGATCAAGATGGTTGCCGGTCCGGATCGCCTCTTCTTCCCGGATAGGATGAAGACTTTGGAGCATCTTCTGGACCTCTTCAGCCGCCGGATGATGGATGTCTAGCCCCCGCTTGGGCTTGGATGAAGATTTCGGAGCCTGGAACGATCGGTGATACCTGGCATGGTGAAGACAAGGTAGGAAGATCTTCAGGGGCTTAGTGTTAGGTTTATTTAAGGGGGGTTTGATTAGGGGTATGTGGGTGGTGGGTTGTAATGTTGGGGGGGGTATTGTATGTTTTTATTTACAGGCAAAAGAGCTGAATTCTTTGGGGCATGCCCCACAAAAGGTCCTTTTAAGGGCTGGTAAGGTAAAAGAGCTTTGAACTTTTGTAATTTAGAATAGGGTAGGGCATTTTTTTATTTTGGGGGTCTTTGTTATTTTATTAGGGGGCTTAGAGTAGGTGTAATTAGTTTAAAATTGCTGTAATTTTTTTCTAATGTTTGTAAATATTTTTTTATTTTTGTAACTTAGTTCTTTTTTATTTTTTGTACTTTAGTTAGTTTATTTAATTGTATTTATTTGTAGGAATTGTATTTAATTTATTTATTGATAGTGTAGTGTTAGGTTTAATTGTAACTTAGGTTAGGATTTATTTTACAGGTAATTTTGTAATTATTTTAACTATTTTAGCTATTAAATAGTTCTTAACTATTTAATAGCTATTGTACCTGGTTAAAATAAATACAAAGTTACCTGTAAAATAAATATAAATCCTAAAATAGCTATAATATAATTATAATTTATATTGTAGCTATATTAGGGTTTATTTTACAGGTAAGTATTTAGCTTTAAATAGGAATAATTTATTTAATAATAGTTAATTTATTTTGTTAGATTTAAATTATATTTAACTTAGGGGGGTGTTAGTGTTAGGGTTAGACTTAGCTTTAGGGGTTAATCCATTTATTACAGTAGCGGCGAGATTCGGTCGGCAGATTAGGGGTTAATAATTGAAGTTAGGTGTCGGCGATGTTAGGGAGGGCAGATTAGGGGTTAATACTATTTATTATAGGGTTATTGAGGCGGGAGTGAGGCGGATTAGGGGTTAATAACTTTATTATAGTAGCGGTGCAGTCCGCTCGGCAGATTAGGGGTTAATAAGTGTAGGCAGGTGGAGGCGACGTTGAGGGGGGCAGATTAGGGGTTAATAAATATAATATAGGGGTCGGCGGTGTTAGGAGCAGCAGATTAGGGGTACATAAGGATAACGTAGGTAGCGGCGCTTTGCGGTCGGCAGATTAGGGGTTAATTATTGTAGGTAGCTGGCAGCGACGTTGTGGGGGGCAGGTTAGGGGTTAATAAATATAATATAGGGGTCGGCGGTGTTAGGGGCAGCAGATTAGGGGTACATAAGTATAACGTAGGTGGCGGTCGGCAGATTAGGGGTTAAAAAAATGTAATCGAGTGGCGGCGATGTGGGGGGACCTCGGTTTAGGGGTGCATAGGTAGTTTATGGGTGTTAGTGTACTTTAGAGCACAGTAGTTAAGAGCTTTATAAACCGGCGTTAGCCCAGAAAGCTCTAAACTACTGACTTTTTTCTGCGGCTGGAGTTTTGTCGTTAGATTTCTAACGCTCACTTCAGCCACGACTCTAAATACCGGCGTTAGAAAGATCCCATTGAAAAGATAGGATACACAAATGGCGTAGGGGGATCTGCGGTATGGAAAAGTCGCGGCTGGAAAGTGAGCGTTAGACCCTTTCCTGACTGACTCCAAATACCGGCGGTAGCCCAAAACTAGCGTTAGGAGCCTCTAATGCTGGTTTTGACGGCTACCGCCCAATTCTAAATCTAGGCCACAAGCTGCTAATGTGGAGATCAAGTGAAAGGCAGTAGAGAGACACAGGCAACATGCTCATAAGAAGCTGAACATGAGGTTGATGCTCAGAAGCTCTTTAAGCAGCACCCAGTACACTCCTTAATATTGTAAGGGCATTAACTGACAGCTTAAAGGGACAGTCTACACCAGAATTTGTATTGTTTTAAAAGATAGATAATTCCTTTATTACCAATTCCCCAGTTTTGCATAACCAACACAGTTATATTATTATACGTGTTTTCTCTGTGATTACCTTGTATCTAAGCCTCTGCAGACTGCCTCCTTATCTCAGTGCTTTTAACAGACATGCAGTTTAGCCAATCAGCACAGACTCCTAAAGAACTACACGGGAGTGAGCACAATGTTATCTATATGACACACATGAACTAGTACTCTCTAACTGTGAAAAACTTTCAAAATGTTCTGAGCTAGGAGGCGGTTTTCAACGGTTTAGAAATCAGTTTGAGGCTACCTAGGTTTAGCTTTACAAAAATTCTGTCCCTTTAAGATCTAGTGGGAATCTTGTAGATAAATCAGTTGATACACTTTTCTAAAGGATTGACTTTTGTGTGGAACACAGAATGCTAACTCAAACTGAAATGTAGAAATATGTACAAAAAAAATAAATAAAAACTAACAGGTTCATTAAAAGATGTTGAAAAGGTTCATTAAAGGGACAGTCTACGTCAGAATTTTTATTGTTTAAAAAAATAGATAATCCCTTTATTACCCATTCCCCAGTTTTGCATAACCAGCACTGTTATATTAATACACTTTTTTACTGCTGTAATTAACTTGTATCTAAGCCTTTGCAGACTGCCCCCTTATTTTAGTTCTTTTGACAGACTTGCATTTTAGCCAATCACTGCTGACTCCTAGGTAACTCCACGTGCGTGAGCACAATGTTATCTATATGGCACACATGAACTAACACCCTCTAGCTTTGAAAAACAGTCAAAAATGCCCTGAGATAAGAGACATCCTTCAAGGGCTTAGAAATTAGCATATGAGCCTACCTAGTTTAGCTTTCAACAAAGAATACCAAGAGAACAAAGGAAATTTGATGATACAAGTAAATTGTAAATTTGTGTAAAATTGCATGCCCTATCTGAATAATGAACGTTTAATTTTGACTAGACTGTCCCTTTAAGGAACATGAACCCCAACAGTTTACTGTAATAATTCAGAACCCCAAGACCACCATGGGAAATGTAATCAGCTAACCTTTCCAACGGTATAAGTCTTGGGGATATAGAAAAAAAAAAGTTAAAAGAAAATCGTCTAGATTACGAGTTTTGCGGTACGAGTGAAAAAGCAGCGTTAAGCCTCATAACGCTGCTTTTTCACTACCGCTGGTATTACGAGTCTTGCAGGTTTAGGGGCACCGCACACTTTTTTGGCCTTAACGCAAATTAACTTACGCAATTTGCGTAAAGTCTTTTTTCAATGGGACTTCCACAGCGCCGGTATTATGAGTCTGCCTGGGAGGCAAAAAAGTGAGCGATACACCCTATACCGTCAAGATCAATACCGTAAACTGAAAGTCAGTAGTTAAGAGTTTTATGCTACAACGGCGTAACATAAAAAGTACACTAAAACCCATAAACTACCTATTAACCCCTAAACCGAGGCCCTCCCGCATTGCAAACACTAAAATAAAATTATTAACCCCTAATCTGCCGCTCCGGACATCACCGCCGCTATAATAATCATATTAACCCCTAAACCGCTGTACTCCCGCATCGCAAACACTAGGGGCGCGATCCGATATAGATCGTAGTTTGCGGCGCAAGCTAGGGAACCCCCGCTGTCCGTAGTTTCAGCTTGCAACTCGAGCAATCCAATATACCCCGCCGGCAATTGCTAAAGTGCCGTAAGTCTGATAAACCAGCGATGTCCAGAAATCTGCGTAAGTACAAATTTCTGGAGTCGCCAGTGACTTACGGCACTTTAGAAACTGCTGACACCTACAAAACCTGACTAAATTATAAAATCTCCCGTACTGTCCAAAACATAGCCCGACATGTATACCCCTCTATCCGCTATCCCCCCTCACTCTCATAATAATAAATGTATTAACCCCTAAACCGCCGCTCCTGGACCCCGCCGCACCCAATAAAGTTATTAACTCCTAAACCGCCACTCCCGGACCCAGCCGCCACCTACATTAACTACCCCCTAATGTGAGCTCCTTACTCCGCCGCCACCTACATTACCTACCCCCTAATGTGAGCCCCTTACTCTGCCGCCACCTACATTACCTACCCCCTAATGTGAGCCCCTTACACCGCCACCACCTACATTAACTACCCCCTAATGTGAGCCCCTTACACCGCCGCCACCTACATTAACTACCCCCTAATGTGAGCCCCTTACACCGCAGCCATCTACATTATCTACCCCCTAATGTGAGCCCCTTACACCGCCGGCACCTACATTAACTACCCCCTAATGTGAGCTCCTACCCCCCTGCCAGCTATATTAAAATTATTAACCCCTAATCTAATCCCACTATACCGCCGCCACCTATATTACATTATTAATCCCTAATCTAATCCCCCTATACCATCGCCACATATATTAAATTATTTAACCCCTAAAATACTAAACTATCCCTACCACTAAACCTATGTCTAACCCTACAAATAGCCCTGAAAAGGGCTTTTTGCGTGGCATTACCCCAAAGTAAACAGCTCTATTGCCAGCCCTTAAAAGGGCTTTTTGCAGGCCATTGTCCTAAAGTAATCAGCTCTTTTACCAGCCCTTAAAAGGGCTTTTTGTGGGGCTTTGACACAAAGTAATCAGCTCTTTTGCATCTAATCTAAATTCCCCTACACCGCCGCCACTTATATTAAATGTATTACCCCCTAATCTAATCCCCCTACACCGCCGCAACCTATATTAAATGTATTACCCCTAATCTAATCCCCCTACACCGCCGCCACCTATATTAAATACATTACCCCCTAATCTAATCCCACTATACCGCCGCCACCTATATTAACTATATTAACCCTAATTATATTAGGGTTAATATAGTTAAAGGGGCAAAATTAAACTTTCATGATTCAGATAGGGCATGTAATTTTAAACAACTTTCCAATTTACTTCTATTATCTAATTTGCTCAATTCTTTATATATCCATTGTTGAAGAAATAGCAATGCACATGTGTGAGCCAATCACACAAGGCCTCTATGTGCTGCAACCAATCAGCAGCTACTGAGCATATCTAGATATGCTTTCCAGTAAGTGATATCAAGAGAATGAAGCAAATGAGATAATAGAAGTAAATTAGAAAGTTGTTTAAAATGACATGCTCTTTCTAAATCACAAAAGAAAAAAATTGGGTTTCATGTCCCTTTAATATAGTTATTATATTATAGATATATTAAGTATAATAACCCTATCTAACTCTAACACCCCTAACTAAATTCTTATTAAAATAAATCTAATTAATATTTTTTTTTTGTAATTTAGGTAATTGTATTTAAATGTAGGTAATTTATTTAATTGTAGTGTAAGGTTAGGTTTTATTGTAACTTAGGTTAGGTTTTATTTTACAGGTAAATTTGTATTTATTTTAGCTAGGTAGTTATTAAATAGTTAATAACTATTTAATAACTATTGTACCTAGTTAAAATAAATACAAACTTTCCTGTAAAATAAAAATAAAACCTAAGCTAGCTACAATGTAACTATTAGTTATATTGTAGCTATCTTAGGGTTTATTTTATAGGTAAGTATTTAGTTATTAATAGTAGGTTTTATTTAGATTTATTTTAATTATATTTAAGTTAGGGGGTGTTAGGGTTAGTCTTAGGTTTAGGGGTTAATAAATATAGTATAGTGGCGGCGACGTTGGGGGTGGCAGATTAGGGGTTAATAAATTTAGGTAGGTGGCAGCGATGTTAGGGGCGGCAGATTAGGGGTTAATAATATTTAACTAGTGTTTGCGATGCGGGGGTTGCGGCGGTTTAGGGGTTAATATGTTTATTATAGTGGCGGCGATGTCCGGAGCAGCAGATTAGGAGTTAATAAGTATAATGTAGGTGGCGGTGATGTTATGCGCGGCAGATTGGGGTTAATAAGTATAATGTAGGTGTCGGCGATGGCAGATTAGGGGTATTTAGACTCAGGGTTCATGTTAGGGTGTTAGGTGTAAACATAAATTTAGTTTCCCCATAGGAATCAATGGGGCTGCATTACTGAGCTTTACGCGGCTTTATTGCAGGTGTTTGTTAGGCTTTTTTTCAGCCAGCTCTCCCCATTGATGTCTATGGGGAAATTGTGCACAAGCACGTAAAAACCAGCTCACCGCTGACTTAAGCAGCGCTGGTATTGGAGTGCGGTATGGAGCACAATTTTGCTCTGCGCTCACTTCTTGCCTGTTAACACTGGGTTTACGAAAACCTGTAATTCCAGCGCTGTAGGGAAGTGAGCAGTGACAATAACTTGCAAGTTAGTACCAAGCAGCTCTTTCTGAAAAACTCGTAATCTAGCCGTATATATTTAAAAAAAAAAAAAAATCCTCAAATCCATCTTAGCACCCAGGTGGGAAATTGCTTAGCAATCAAAGGGTTAATTGCACTCTTGGCCTAGTTTTTTTTTTCTTTTTAAATTCTCATAAGCTTAAATCTTTAAGTTTGAACTACAATTTTTCTTTTTTTTTAAAAAAAATTGTAAATTTGGTTTTACAGAGTAATGTTTTCAGTGTTTTAGTGCTTCAGTAAGTAATGTAACAAACAGAAAACTGCTTTCCTACCGAGTACACATCTTCTCAGTGTAAGGTGGAGTGCTGTTTTTTTTCCATTAATAAATATGTTAATTGTATATAATACAGGTGGCCCTCGTTTTACAACGGTTCAATTTGCACCGTTTCAGAATAACAACCTTTTTTTCCAGTCATGTGACTGCTATTGAAAAGCATTGAGAAGCAGTGCATTGATTAAAATAGCCAGTAGGTGGAGCCGTCCGCTTGTGTTGCAGCAAAGCAAGCTGAAATTAATCAGTTTAACCAGACATGAGCTATCAAGCAGATTTCAAAGGAACAAGATCTTCCTGTCTATAAATCAGTCCAGATTGGAATGCATAGAAAGAACTGTTTGCAGAAAAATGCAAGTGAAGTCTGTGTTGTGTGATTATTTTATTAGGTTTATAATGCTGTTTAGCATTTAAAGTCTTCATTTCAAAGCTGTAAAAATAACATAATTTATGCTTACCTGATAAATTTATTTCTCTTGTAGTGTATCCAGTCCACGGATCATCCATTACTTATGGGATATTAACTCCTCCCCAACAGGAAGTGCAAGAGGATTCACCCAGCAGAGCTGCTATATAGCTCCTCCCCTAACTGCCATTACCAGTCATTCGACCGAAAACATGCAGAGAAAGGAAAACCATAGGGTGCAGTGGTGACTGTAGTTTAATGGAAAAATTACCTGCCTTAAAGTGACAGGGCGGGTCGTGGACTGGATACACTACAAGAGAAATAAATTTATCAGGTAAGCATAAATTATGTTTTCTCTTGTTAAGTGTATCCAGTCCACGGATCATCCATTACTTATGGGATACCAATACCAAAGCTAAAGTACACGGATGACGGGAGGGACAGGCAGGCTCTTTATACGGAAGGAACCACTGCCTAAAGAACCTTTCTCCCAAAAACAGCCTCCGAAGAAGCAAAAGTGTCAAATTTGTAAAATTTGGAAAAAGTATGAAGAGAAGACCAAGTTGCAGCCTTGCAAATCTGTTCAACAGAAGCCTCATTCTTAAAGGCCCAAGTGGAAGCCACAGCTCTAGTAGAATGTGCTGTAATTCTTTCAGGAGGCTGCTGTCCAGCAGTCTCATAGGCTAACCGTATTATGCTACGAAGCCAAAAGGAGAGAGAGGTAGCCGAAGCTTTTTGACCTCTCCTCTGACCAGAATAAACGACAAACAGGGAAGACGTTTGTCGAAAATCCTTAGTTGCCTGTAGATAAAATTTCAGGGCACGGACTACATCTAGATTGTGTAGCAGACGTTCCTTTTTCGAAGAAGGATTAGGACACAAAGATGGAACCACAATCTCTTGATTGATATTCCTGTTAGTGACCACCTTAGGTAGGAACCCAGGTTTAGTACGCAGAACTACCTTGTCTGAATGAAAAATCAGATAAGGAGTATCACAATGTAAGGCAGATAACTCAGAGACTCTTCGAGCCGAGGAAATCGCCATTAAAAACAGAACTTTCCAAGATAACAACTTGATATCAATGGAATGAAGGGGTTCAAACGGAACCCCCTGTAAAACATTAAGAACTAAGTTCAAACTCCATGGTGGAGCAACAGTTTTAAACACAGGCTTGATCCTAGCTAAAGCCTGACAAAAAGCTTGAACGTCCGGAACTTCTGACAGACGTTTGTGTAAAAGAATGGACAGAGCTGAAATCTGTCCCTTTAAGGAACTAGCGGATAAACCCTTTTCTAAACCTTCTTGTAGAAAAGACAATATCCTCGGAATCCTAACCTTACTCCATGAGTAACTCTTGGATTCGCACCAATATAAGTATTTGCGCCATATCTTATGGTAAATCTTTCTGGTAACAGGCTTCCTAGCCTGTATTAAGGTATCAATAACTGACTCAGAAAAACCACGTTTTGATAAAATCAAGCGTTCAATTTCCAAGCAGTCAGCTTCAGAGAAATTAGATTTTGATGTTTGAAGGGACCCTGGATCAGAAGGTTCTGTTTCAGAGGTAGCGACCAAGGTGGACAGGATGACATGTCCACTAGATCTGCATACCAAGTCCTGCGTGGCCATGCAGGCGCTATTAGAATCACTGATGCTCTCTCCTGTTTGATTCTGGCAATCAATCGAGGAAGCATCGGGAAGGGTGGAAACACATAAGCCATCCCGAAGGTCCAAGGTGCTGTCAAAGCATCTATCAGAACCGCTCCCGGATCCCTGGATCTGGACCCGTAACGAGGAAGCTTGGCGTTCTGTCGAGACGCCATGAGATCTATCTCTGGTTTGCCCCAACGTCAAAGTATTTGGGCAAAGACCTCCGGATGAAGTTCCCACTCCCCCGGATGAAAAGTCTGACGACTTAAGAAATCCGCCTCCCAGTTCTCCACTCCCGGGATGTGGATTGCTGACAGGTGGCAAGAGTGAGACTCTGCCCAGCGAATTATCTTTGATACTTCCATCATTGCTAGGGAGCTTCTTGTCCCTCCCTGATGGTTGATGTAAGCTACAGTCGTGATGTTGTCCGACTGAAACCTGATGAACCCCCGAGTTGTTAACTGCGGCCAAGCCAGAAGGGCATTGAGAACTGCTCTCAATTCCAGAATGTTTATTGGTAGGAGACTCTCCTCCTGATTCCATTGTCCCTGAGCCTTCAGAGAATTCCAGACAGCGCCCCAACCTAGTAGGCTGGCGTCTGTTGTTACAATTGTCCAGTCCGGCCTGCTGAATGGCATCCCCCTGGACAGATGTGGCCGAGAAAGCCACCATAGAAGAGAATTTCTGGTCTCTTGATCCAGATTCAGAGTAGGGGACAAGTCTGAGTAATCCCCATTCCACTAACTTAGCATGCACAATTGCAGCGGTCTGAGATGTAGGCGTGCAAAGGGTACTATGTCCATTGCTGCTACCATTAAGCCGATCACCTCCATGCATTGAGCTACTGACGGGTGTTGAATGGAATGAAGGACACGGCATGCATTTTGAAGCTTTGTTAACCTGTCTTCTGTCAGGTAAATCTTCATTTCTACAGAATCTATAAGAGTCCCCAAGAAGGGAACTCTTGTGAGTGGAAAGAGAGAACTCTTCTTTTCGTTCACCTTCCATCCATGCGACCTTAGAAATGCCAGTACTAACTCTGTATGAGACTTGGCAGTTTGAAAGCTTGAAGCTTGTATCAGAATGTCGTCTAGGTACGGAGCTACCGCAATTCCTCGCGGTCTTAGTACCGCCAGAAGAGCACCCAGAACCTTTGTGAAGATTCTCGGAGCCGTAGCCAATCCGAATGGAAGAGCTACAAACTGGTAATGCCTGTCTAGAAAGGCAAACCTTAGATACCCGTAATGATCTTTATGAATCGGTATGTGAAGGTAAGCATCCTTTAAATCCACTGTGGTCATGTACTGACCATTTTGGATCATGGGTAAAATTGTCCGAATAGTTTCCATTTTGAACGATGGAACTCTTAGGAATTTGTTTAGGATCTTTAAATCCAAGATTGGCCTGAAAGTTCCCTCTTTTTTGGGAACCACAAACAGATTTGAGTAAAACCCTTGTCCTTGTTCCGACCGCGGAACCGGATGGATCACTCCCATTAATAAAAGATCTTGTACGCAGCGTAGAAACGCCTCTTTCTTTATTTGGTTTGTTGACAACCTTGACAGATGAAATCTCCCTCTTGGGGGAGAGAATTTGAAGTCTAGAAGGTATCCCTGAGATATGATCTCTAACGCCCAGGGATCCTGGACATCTCTTGCCCAAGCCTGGGCGAAGAGAGAAAGTCTGCCCCCCACTAGATCCGTTCCCGGATCGGGGGCCCTCGATTCATGCTGTCTTAGGGGCAGCAGCAGGTTTCCTGGCCTGCTTGCCCTTGTTCCAGGACTGGTTAGGTCTCCATCCTTGTCTGTAGCGAGCAACAGCTCCTTCCTGTTTTGGTGCAGAGGAAGTTGATGCTGCTCCTGCTTTGAAATTACGAAAGGAACGAAAATTAGACTGTCTAGCCTTAGGTTTGGCTCTGTCTTGAGGCAGGGCATGGCCTTTACCTCCTGTAATGTCAGCGATAATTTCTTTCAACCCGGGCCCGAATAAGGTCTGCCCTTTGAAAGGTATATTAAGCAATTTAGATTTAGAAGTAACGTCAGCTGACCAGGATCTTAGCCACAGTGCTCTGCGTGCCTGAATGGCGAATCCGGAATTCTTAGCCGTAAGTTTAGTTAAATGTACTACGGCATCTGAAATAAATGAGTTAGCTAACTTAAGGGCTTTAAGCTTGTGTGTAATCTCATCTAATGGAGCTGATTCAAGTGTCTCTTCCAGAGACTCAAACCAAAATGCTGCTGCAGCCGTGACAGGCGCAATGCATGCAAGAGGTTGCAATATAAAACCTTGTTGAACAAACATTTTCTTAAGGTAACCCTCTAACTTTTTATCCATTGGATCTGAAAAGGCACAGCTATCCTCCACCGGGATAGTGGTACGCTTAGCTAAAGTAGAAACTGCTCCCTCCACCTTAGGGACCGTTTGCCATAAGTCCCGTGTGGTGGCGTCTATTGGAAACATCTTTCTAAATATCGGAGGGGGTGAGAACGGCACACCGGGTCTATCCCACTCCTTAGTAACAATTTCAGTAAGTCTCTTAGGTATAGGAAAAACATCAGTACTCGCCGGTACCGCAAAATATTTATCCAACCTACACATTTTCTCTGGTATTGCAACTGTGTTACAATCATTCAGAGCCGCTAACACCTCCCCTAGTAATACACGGAGGTTTTCCAGCTTAAATTTAAAATTTGAAATATCTGAATCCAGTTTGTTTGGATCAGAACCATCACCCGCAGAATGAAGCTCTCCGTCCTCATGTTCTGCAAATTGTGACGCAGTGTCTGACATGGCCCTAATATTATCAGCGCACTCTGTTCTCACCCCAGAGTGATCACGCTTACCTCTTAGTTCTGGTAATTTAGCCAAAACTTCAGTCATAACAGTAGCCATATCCTGTAATGTGATTTGTAATGGCCGCCCAGATGTACTCGGCGCTACAATATCACGCACCTCCCGAGCGGGAGATGCAGGTACTGACACGTGAGGCGAGTTAGTCGGCATAACTCTCCCCTCGTTGTTTGGTGAAATATGTTCAATTTGTACAGATTGACTTTTATTTAAAGTAGCATCAATACAGTTAGTACATAAATTTCTATTGGGCTCCACTTTGGCTTTAGCACATATAGCACAGATATCTTCCTCTGAATCAGACATGTTTAACACACTAGCAAATAAACTAGCAACTTGGAAATACTTTTCAAGTAATTTACTATAATATGAAAACGTACTGTGCCTATAAGAAGCACAGAAAAAGTTATGACAGTTGAAAATTAATAAACTGAAAAGTTATAGCATCAAATCTTTGTAAAAAACACAATTTTAGCAAAGGATTGCTCCCATTAGCAAAGGATAACTAACCCTGATAGCAGAAAAAAAAATACAGAAATAAACGTTTTTTTATCACAGTCAACTACAATCTCACAGCTCTGCTGTGAGTGATTACTTCCCTCAAAACAAGTTTTGAAGACCCCTGAGTTCTGTAGAGATGAACCGGATCATGCAGGGAAGACAATAAACTTCTGACTGAATTTTTTGATGCGTAGCAAAAGCGCCAAAAAAGGCCCCACCCCCTCACACATAACAGTGAGAGAGATCAGTAAACTGTCATAAATTAAATAAAACGACTGCCAAGTGGAAAAAAATAGTGCCCAAAACATTTTTTCACCCAGTACCTCAGAAAATTAAACGATTTTACATGCCAGCAAAAAACGTTTAACATTAATAAATTGAGTGTTATTAAAAAACCTGTTGCTAGTCCCTGCAAATTAGGCTAAAGTTTTATGCATACAGTATAATTCCAGTGAAGTGCCATTCCCCAGAATACTGAAGTGTAAAATATACATACATGACAGCCTGATACCAGTTGCTGCTACTGCATTTAAGGCTGAGTTTACATTATATCGGTATGGCAGAATTTTCTCATCAATTCCATTGTCAGAAAATAATAAGCTGCTACATACCTCTTTGCAGATTAATCTGCCCGCTGTCCCCTGATCTGAAGTTTACCTCTCCTCAGATGGCCGAGAAACAGCAATATGATCTTAACTACTCCGGCTAAAATCATAGAAAAACTCAGGTAGATTCTTCTTCAAATTCTACCAGAGAAGGAATAACACACTCCGGTGCTATTATAAAATAACAAACTTTTGATTGAAGGTATGAAACTAAGTATAATCACCACAGTCCTCTCACACATCCTATCTATTCGTTGGGTGCAAGAGAATGACTGGTAATGGCAGTTAGGGGAGGAGCTATATAGCAGCTCTGCTGGGTGAATCCTCTTGCACTTCCTGTTGGGGAGGAGTTAATATCCCATAAGTAATGGATGATCCGTGGACTGGATACACTTAACAAGAGAAAATGTATTAGGTGTTACTTATGACAATTTTGAGAGGGGCCTGGAACTCCCTCACTTCCCATTGACTTACATTATAAACTGGGTTTCAATTTACTACGGTTTCGATTTACAACCATTCCTTCTGGAACATAACCCCAGCGTAAAATGAGGGCTACCTGTATTAAAATTGACAACATATGGTACAACTACTTTTTTTTTTTTTTTTTTTTAATTTTCAAACTTTTATTGTGATTATTGAATATACAATGGTGTTGATTCTTATGAGGGAATTCCAAGTCCCAAATCAGTACATAGTATTATAAAACAGTGTTTGATAAGAGTCTATAATTAGGGACTCTAGCTCCCCATTTAGTGCCGCATCAATCACATGTTTGTCGATTGGAACAATATGAAACAGAGTTCTAAAATATACATTACAGTAAATAAATGAACTAAACTAGGATGCTGGCTGTCTAAACAAAATGCATTAGGAGTGCTGTTTTTTAAATGTTACAAGCTGGAATCAATGACAGAGAGGCCCAGTTCACTACAAGCCCTTACTGATGGACTGAACATTAACACAGTGTTTCAACAGAGGCCAGTGATAAGAGAGCAATGAGGCTTATATTGGTAGTTGACTCTTTCTAGTACTTTAATCAGCTCCTACAATACAAACAACAACTAAGTACTAGGAAGTTACTGTAAGTTTGTCAATTCAAATATCAAAGAAAGACATATCTTTGTAAAAGTTTAGTCTTGATATCCAGATGAATATTAACTTGCATAAGTTACTTAATAATTATGGCCTAGATTTGGAGTTTGGCGGTTGCCGTGAAAACCAGCGTTAGAGGCTCCTAACGCTGGTTTTAGGCTACCGCCGGTATTTGCAGTCAGTCAAAAAAGGGTCTAACGCTCACTTTTCAGCCGCAACCTTTTCATACCGCAGATCCCCTTACGTCAATTGCGTATCCTATCTTTTCAATGGGATCTTTCTAACTCCGGAATTTAGAGTCGTGTCTGAAGTGAGCGTTAGAATTCTAACGACAAAACTCCAGCCGCAGAAAAAAGTCAGTAGTTAAGAGCTTTCTGGGCTAACGCCGGTTTATAAAGCTCTTAACTACTGTGCTCTAAAGTACACTAACACCCATAAACTACCTATGTACCCCTAAACCGAGGCCCCCCCACATCGCCGACACTCGATTACATTTTTTTAACCCCTAATCTGCCGACCGCCACCTACGTTATACTTATGTACCCCTAATCTGCTGCCCCTAACACCGCCGACCCCTATATTATATTTATTAACCCCTAACCTGCCCCCCACAACGTCGCAGCCAGCTACCTACAATAATTAACCCCTAATCTGCCGACCGCAAAGAGCCGCCACCTACATTATAGCTATGTACCCCTAATCTGCTGCCCCTAACACCACCGACCCCTATATTATATTTATTAACCCCTAATCTGCCCCCCTCAACGTCGCCTCCACCTGCCTACACTTATTAACCCCTAATCTGCCGACCGGACCGCACCGCTACTATAATAAAGTTATTAACCCCTAATCCGCCTCACTAACCCTATAATAAATAGTATTAACCCCTAATCTGCCCTCCCTAACATCGCTGACACCTAACTTCAATTATTAACCCCTAATCTGCCGACTGGAGCTCACCGCTATTCTAATAAATGTATTAACCCCTAAAGCTAAGTCTAACCCTAACACTAACACCCCCCTAAGTTAAATATAATTTTAATCTAACGAAATTAATTAACTCTTATTAAATAAATTATTCCTATTTAAAGCTAAATACTTACCTGTAAAATAAATCCTAATATAGCTACAATATAAATTATAATGATATTATAGCTATTTTAGGATTAATATTTATTTTACAGGTAACTTTGTATTTATTTTAACCAGGTACAATAGCTATTAAATAGTTAAGAACTATTTAATAGCTAAAATAGTTAAAATAATTACAAATTTACCTGTAAAATAAATCCTAACCTAAGTTACAATTAAACCTAACACTACACTATCAATAAATAAATTAAATACAAGTCCTACAAATAAATACAATGAAATAAACTAACTAAAGTACAAAAAATAAAAAAGAACTAAGTTACAAAAAATAAAAAAATATTTACAAACATTAGAAATATATTACAACAATTTTAAACTAATTACACCTACTCTAAGCCCCCTAATAAAATAACAAAGCCCCCCAAAATAAAAAAATGCCCTACCCTATTCTAAATTACTAAAGTTCAAAGCTCTTTTACCTTACCAGCCCTGAACAGGGCCCTTTGCGGGGCATGCCCCAAGAAGTTCAGCTCTTTTGCCTGTAAAAAAAAACATACAATACCCCCCCCCAACATTACAACCCACCACCCACATACCCCTAATCTAACCCAAACCCCCCTTAAATAAACCTAACACTAAGCCCCTGAAGATCTTCCTACCTTGAGTCGTCTTCACCCAGCCGAGCCAAATTCTTCATCCAAGCGGAGCAAGAAGAGGTCCTTCATCCGGTAGAAGTCTTCATCCAAGCGGGGCAGAAGAGATCTTCCATCCGATTGAAGTCTTCATCCAAGCGGAATCTTCTATCGTCATCCATCCGGAGCGGAGCGGCAGCATCCTGAAGACCTCCGACGCGGAACATCCATCCTGGCCGACGACTGAACGACGAATGACGGTTCCTTTAAATGACGTCATCCAAGATGGCGTCCCTCGAATTCCGATTGGCTGATAGGATTCTATCAGCCAATCGGAATTAAGGTAGGAATATTCTGATTAGCTGATGGAATCAGCCAATCAGAATCAAGTTCAATCCGATTGGCTGATTGGATCATCCAATCGGATTGAACTTGATTCTGATTGGCTGATTCCATCAGCCAATCAGAATATTCCTACCTTAATTCCGATTGGCTGATAGAATCCTATCAGCCAATCGGAATTCGAGGGACGCCATCTTGGATGACGTGGTGGGTTGTAATGTTGGGGGGGGGGGTATTGTATGTTTTTTTTTTACAGGCAAAAGAGCTGAACTTCTTGGGGCATGCCCCGCAAAGGGCCCTGTTCAGGGCTGGTAAGGTAAAAGAGCTTTGAACTTTAGTAATTTAGAATAGGGTAGGGCATTTTTTTATTTTTGGGGGCTTTGTTATTTTATTAGGGGGCTTAGAGTAGGTGTAATTAGTTTAAAATTATTGTAATATATTTCTAATGTTTGTAAATATTTTTTTATTTTTTGTAACTTAGTTCTTTTTTATTTTTTGCACTTTAGTTAGTTTATTTCATTGTATTTATTTGTAGGAATTGTATTTAATTTATTTATTGATAGTGTAGTGTTATGTTTAATTGTAACTTAGGTTAGGATTTATTTTACAGGTAAATTTGTAATTATTTTAACTATTTTAGCTATTAAATAGTTCTTAACTATTTAATAGCTATTGTACCTGGTTAAAATAAATACAAAGATACCTGTAAAATAAATATTAATCCTAAAATAGCTATAATATCATTATAATTTATATTGTAGCTATATTAGGATTTATTTTACAGGTAAGTATTTAGCTTTAAATAGGAATAATTTATTTAATAAGAGTTAATTAATTTCGTTAGATTAAAATTATATTTAACTTAGGGGGGTGTTAGTGTTAGGGTTAGACTTAGCTTTAGGGGTTAATACATTTATTAGAATAGCGGTGAGCTCCAGTCGGCAGATTAGGGGTTAATAATTGAAGTTAGGTGTCGGCGATGTTAGGGAGGGCAGATTAGGGGTTAATACTATTTATTATAGGGTTAGTGAGGCGGATTAGGGGTAAATAACTTTATTATAGTAGCGCTCAGGTCCGGTCGGCAGATTAGGGGTTAATAAGTGTAGGCAGGTGGAGGCGACGTTGTGGGGGGCAGATTAGGGGTTAATAAATATAATATAGGGGTCGGCGGTGTTAGGGGCAGCAGATTAGGGGTACATAGGGATAATGTAAGTAGCGGCGGTTTACGGAGCGGCAGATTAGGGGTTAAAAATAATATACAGGGGTCAGCGATAGTGGGGGCGGCAGAATAGGGGTTAATAAGTGTAAGGTTAGGGGTGTTTAGACTCGGGGTACATGTTAGAGTGTTAGGTGCAGACGTAGGAAGTGTTTCCCCATAGGAAACAATGGGGCTGCGTTAGGAGCTGAACGCGGCTTTTTTGCAGGTGTTAGGTTTTTTTTCAGCTCAAACAGCCCCATTGTTTCCTATAGGGGAATCGTGCACAAGCACGTTTTTGAGGCTGGCCGCGTCCGTAAGCAACTCTGGTATTGAGTTGACGTTGCGTTAAATATGCTATACGCTCCTTTTTTGGAGCCTAACGCAGCCATTCTGTGGACTCTCAATACCAGAGTTATTTGAAAGGTGCGGCCAGAAAAAAGCCAGCGTTAGCTACGCGGGTCGTTACCGACAAAACTCTAAATCTAGCCGTATAAAAATATAATAATATAGGCAAATAAGGCCTAAATGATCTTATGGACCTCATTAATAATACATATGCATAACTTCAGCAGGAACAGAAATAACTTTTTATCCATGTGCCTGTTATGACATATGAAAAAGGAGGAAAGAATCTGGTTTCAGCTGTCTCCTAAGAGAATTTCCAAACTTTAACTCTGTGTTTACATTGTTGAATAAAGAATTTCTGAGTAAGGTTTTAAGTGTGCCAAGTTACCAATCCCTTTATCCAGTCTATAACACTTCTGAGAAACTTGTCTATCATTTCACATGTTCTTGATAAGCTGTAGCCAAAAAGGAAAGAGGCGGCATATATCCGTTTTCAGCTCTTAATCTAAATATTACATTCTACACTCTCCCTTCAAAAATGTTGAAGATTATATTGTTAAATGAAAATCTTCCGGGTATAGTTGTGTGGCTATTTTTATAGTTTTGCTTGCATGCATGATATTGGGGGAGCTATTGGCTTAGTTTACAATGCTGCAGATAAAGAATTATCTGGAAATGTTTTTAGTTTTTCCCTTTCATCGTTTAACATCTCTCAGCAGTTTACATTTTTTCTCACTTAGCAATTTTTAAATATTGACCTTTAGTTTACTATGTTTGGCTCCAATTGAATATTTTAAAAGCTTGTTTCCACAATATCACTCATTACATATTTCGACAATAAAGCACTATGTATTTCTCATAGAGCACATTACTATGATATATCAATTCTCTCTCTACTTAGCCACTTGGTTATAACTGGAGTATAATGAGTACTTCAGGGGAGTAGGCAAGCTGCTTAATCTGGTCTAGGGGGTATACATGCGAACATGCAGACTAAAAAATAATCTGCTATCACAAATGTGGTCATCTCTGACAGTGATCAACAACACTCCTTCAGTCAATAGACTGAAGGTTACCCCAATACTGTCCCCATCCACAACCATGCTTGCTCCATACCGACTATGTACTACATCCACAATGCTCCTTATGTTAAAGAGCCAAAATCAGGCATAGAGTTGAGTCCCTTGGGGTATATGGCGTGCACCCTGAACATTCACTCTGCCTCTTTTTAGAAGCAATCTGTTTCTGTCACCGCCTCATAATGGCCTGGGACTATGGTCAATCAGAATCACTCTGACTGAAGATACAGTATGTTTTGCCTCCATCCAGTGGCGTGCCACCGGCTGCTCCAATACCCCTTTCTTGATGGCCTGCCTTATAGCCATACGATGGTTTACCATCCGTTCGCGAATAGTCCCCTGGGTCTTCCCTATGTAATGTAGGCCACATGGGCATATCAACATATACACCAGGTGGGTGGTAGTGCATGTGATTGAGTGGGTGATGGTATATTTTTGACTACCATGGGGATGGTTGAATTTCCTGGTGGCAATCAACCCATTGCATGTGGTGCAGTTTGGTCATCTAAAACAACCTTTCCATGTTCTCCTTGAATCCTCATTAGTGTAACATCTGACCGGATCAGAAATGATCAAAAGGTCTCTGAGGTCAGTATTGCGTCTGAATCCTACTATAGGACTAGATCCCTTAGCAAGCTTCAGTTTGGAATCTGAAAGTAGGATATGCCAGAATTTCTTTATAGACTGTCCCACCCTAGATGTATTAGGAGCAAAGGTGGTTGTAAAGATGATATTCTTATCCAATGCTTGATTTCTTTTTCCTTTTTGTAGAAGCTTGTCCTGAGTGACCTCTTATATGCTCTTATATGCTCTCTCACTGCTTCAAGCGTTGCTTGTTTTTATCCTCTGTTCAAGAATTTGTTGTGCATCTCCTGTAAACCTGACTCCCCCTTCTCTCTGTTAGAATTATTTCTAATTGCCCTAATATATAGAAACATAGAAACATAGATATTGACGGCAGATAAGAGCCATAGGCCCAGCAAGTCTGCCCCACCTTACCTAACAGTATAAACTTATCTAGTTCGTAGGATAGCCCTATGCTTGTCCCATGCATTTTTAAAGTCCCCCACAGTGTTTGTTGCTACTACCTCTTGAGGAAGTTTATTCCATAAATCAATCACTCTTTCTGTAAAGAAGTGCTTCCTCAAATTACTCCTGAATCTACTACCCTTTAGCTTGAGCTCATGACCCCTTGTTCTTGAATTTTCCATTTTATGTAAAATACCCACAGCCTCAGTTTTACTAAACCCTTTAATGTACTTGAAAGTTGCTATCATATCACCTCTTTCCCTTCTCTCCTCTAAGCTATACATATTTAGGTCATTGAGCCTATCCTGGTAAGTTTTATTTTTTAGACCATGTACCATTTTGGTAGCCCTCCTTTGCACAGATTCAAGTTTGTTAATATCCTTCTGAAGATATGGCCTCCAGAACTGCACACAATACTCAAGATGAGGCCTAACTAATGATCTATAAAGTGGCATAAGAACCTTACTATTTCTGCTGCAAATACCTCTACCAATACATCCAAGCATTCTGCTAGCCTTACTCGCTGCCTTACTACATTGTTTACTAAGTTTTAAATCATCTGAAATAATAATTCCCAAGTCCTGTTCCTCGTCTGTAACAGTCAGTAAAGTGTCATTGAGTCTGTAATTAACATTTGGATTTTTCTTCCCTAAATGCATTATTTTACACTTTGCTGTGTTAAACTTTAGATCCCAGTCGTTTGTCCAATCCTCCAATTGTTGTATATCACTTCTCATTTTGTCTACCCCCCCTGGAACATCCACTCTGTTGCAAATTTTTGTATCATCTGCAAAGAGACATACTTTCCCCTGTAGCCCTTTGCTGATATCGCAGATAAATATGTTAAACAAAACAGGCCCCAGAACTGACCCCTGAGGAACACCACTAGTAACAGCCCCCTCTGCTGAATGAACTCCATTTACTAAGACACTTTGTTTTCTGTCCTTAAGCCAGCATTCCACCCAGTTCACAATTTTTGAATCTTGACCAAGGAGATATAGTTTGTGAATAAGTTTATTGTGTGGGACGGTGTCAAATGCTTTGCTGAAATCTAGATATGCTACATCAACTGCTCCTCCCTTGTCTAATACTTTTGTTACATAATCAAAGAAGTCAATTAGATTAGTCTGACATGATCTCCCTGAAGTAAAACCATGCTGATTTTGGTCCTCTAAATTGTTTGTCTTTATGTAAGTCATAATTCTTTCCTTTAAGAGGCTTTCCATTAATTTCCCTACTACTGAAGTTAAACTAACTGGCCTGTAGTTGCCAGATTCTTCTCTACTGCCCTTTTTATGAAGAGGTATTACATTTGCTATTCTCCAATCATCTGGGACAGCTCCTGTTAATAGTGACTGATTAAACAGATCAGTTAATGGGACAGTTAGCACTGAACGAAGTTCTTTTAAAACCCTTGGATGAATATTATCAGGACCCACTGCCTTTGTAACATTTATTTTTGATAATGCTAACAAAACCTCATCCTCTGTAAAAAGATTACTGTTAAGCTTGTTTCTATTTTGCATAGCATCCCTTAATGTAGACATTGTATCTTCACAATCTTTAGTGAAAACAGAACAGAAGTAATCATTGAGACAGTCTGCAATCTGCTTATCTCCTTCTATTATTCTACCATCAACTGATTTCAATTTTACTATTCCTACCTTATTTTTTCTTCTTTCACTGATATATCTAAAGAATGTTTTGTCCCCATGTTTTACTGACTGTGCTATCTTCTCTTCTGCATCAGCTTTAACCTTCCTAATTAACTGCTTAGTCTTTTTTTGTTGGAGTCTCCATATTTTCATATCATCATCTGCTTGTGTGTGTCTGTAATTTTTATAAGCTATCTTTTTTGTCTTTACAGCATGTGCTACTTCTTTGGAAAACCAAATTGGTTTCCGCTTTCTTTTACTTTTACAGACATGTCTAATACAGTGTGCGGTTGCATCTAAAATGGCACCTTTCACAAATTCCCACTGTTCTTGAACCCCTGTAATAAGATTTTTCCCCTTTAAATAGTTTTTTAGGTATTCTCCCATTAATGAAAAATCTGCCGTCCTAAAGTCTAAAACTTTTGTTTTAGTCTGGGTGTACAGTTCCTGAACATGAATACTAAACCAAACAGATTGATGATCACTGGATCCTAAGTTCTCACCTACAGACACATCTGAAACTGTATCACTGTTTGTAAGTATTAGATCTAATATAGCTTCCTTACGAGTTGGTTCCTTGACTAATTGTTCAAGTGATTCCCCTAGCAGAGATTCAAGAATATACCTGCTTCTAGCCGATCTAGCAGAAGGAATCTTCCAGTCTATATCTGGCAAATTAAAGTCCCCCAGTACTATAACCTTACCCTTCATGGTCATTTTGGTTATTTCATCTAATAACAGATTGTCCAGTTTTTCATCCTGCAATGGAGGCCTATATACAACCCCTATTCTAAAAACATTTTTATCTCCAATTTCCAAAGTCACCCAAATACTTTCCACCTCATCATTTGTTCCTACAATTTCAGTAACCTTTATATTTTCATTTACATACAAAGCAACTCCTCCACCTTTCTTTCCTACTCTGTTCTTTTTAAATAACCTGTATCCAGGTATGACTATGTCCCAGTCATGCAAATCATTGTACCATGTTTCTGTTATAGCTACTAAATATTGTGATTTAATAATCCCTCTGACCAGGGATGGGGCATGGCAAAAGAGAATTGCGGTCAGTGGGCTTGGAGTATAATGTTGTTTCCAATCCAGATTGCCCCTTCATAATCAGCAAATCTAAAAATTCAATTTGGCTCTCACTGTAGGACATCTTAAATCTAACTGTTGGGTTTGTGATATTAAATTCTTGAAACCACTCTTGTAGACTTTTCTCTTGTAAGGTGTATCCAGTCCACGGATCATCCATTACTTGTGGGATATTCTCATTCCCAACAGGAAGTTGCAAGAGGACACCCACAGCAGAGCTGTAATATAGCTCCTCCCCTAACTGTCATAGCCAGTCATTCTCTTGCAACTATCAACAAGCTAGGATGGTGTAGGAGAGAGTGGTTAAATATAGTTAGTTTATTTTCTTCAATCAAAAGTTTGTTATTTTTAAATAGTACCGGAGTTGTGCTATTTTATCTCAGGCAGTAAATAGAAGAAGAATCTGCCTGAGGTTTCTATGATCTTAGCAGGTTGTAACTAAGATCCATTGCTATTCTCACATATGTCTGAGGGGATTACACAGATGAGGTAACTTCAGCGAGAGAATGGCGTGCAGTTTATTCTGCTATCAGGTATGTGCAGTTATAATTTTTTCTAGAGATGGAAAACACTAGAAAATGCTGCTGATACCGGATTAATGTAAGTTAAGCCTGAATACAGTGATTTAATAACGACTGGTATCATGCTTACTCCCAGGGGTAATACCCTTATGATATTGCAATATAAACGTTTGCTGGCATGTTTAATCATTTTTATATATGCATTGGTGATAAAACTTTATTGGGGTCTAGTTTTTTCCACATGGCTGGCTTAAATTTTGACTAGAAACAGTTTTACTGAGGCTTTCCACTGTTATAGTATAAAAGTTACAGTTGGTGCAGTTAAAATTACAAACTGTGACATCCAGCTTCCCTCAGGAGTCCCCTGTAGGCTATAGGACATCTCTAAAGGGCTCAAAGGCTTTCCAAAGTCGTTTATTGGGGAAGGTAGGACCACAGCTTGCTGTGGCAGTTGGTTGTGACTGTTAAAAAAAAAAAAAAAAAAGTCTATTTCGTTTTTTTGATCCGTTTTTTGAACTAAAGGGTTAATCATCCATTTGCAAGTGGATGCAATGCTCTGCTAGCCTATTACATACACTGTAAAAATTTCGTTTGATTTACTGCATTTTTTCACTGTTTTTCAAATTCTGACAAAATTTGTTTCTCTTAAAGGCACAGTACCGTTTTTTATATTTGCTTGTTAACTTGATTTAAAGTGTTTTCCAAGCTTGCTAGTCTCATTGCTAGTCTGTATAAACATGTCTGACATAGAAGAAACTCCTTGTTCATTATGTTTAAAAGCCATGGTGGAACCCCCTCTTAGAATGTGTACCAAATGTACTGATTTCATTTTATGCAATAAAGATCATATTCTGTTTTTAAAAAAATTATCACCAGAGGAATCTGACGAGGGGAAAGTTATGCCGACTAACTCTCCCCACGTGTCAGACCCTTTGACTCCCACCCAAGGGACTCACGCTCAAATGGCGCCAAGTACATCTAGGGCGCCCATAGCGTTTACTTTACAAGACATGGCGGCAGTCATGGATAATACACTGTCAGCGGTATTAGCCAGACTACCTGAACTTAGAGGTTAGCGAGATAGCTCTGGGGTGAGACAAAATGCAGAGCATACTGACGCTTTAAGAACCATGTCTGATACTGCCTCACACAATATGCAGAAGCTGAGGAAGGAGAGCTTCAGTCAGTGGGTGATGTTAATGACTCAGGAAAGATACCTGATTCTAATATTTCTACATTTAAATTTATGCTTGAACACCTCTGCGTGTTACTTAGGGAGGTTTTAGCTGCTCTTAATGACTGTGATACCATTGCAGTGCCAGAGAAATTTTGTAGACTGGATAAATGCTTTGCAGTGCAAGTGTGTACTGATGTTTTTCCAATACCTAAAAGGTTTACAGAAATTATTAATAAGGAATGGGATAGACCAGGTGTGCCGTTCTCTTCCCCTCCTATTTTTAGAAAAATGTTTTCCAATAGACGCCACCACATGGGACTTATGGCAGACAGTCCCTATGGTGGAGGGAGCAGTTTCTACTCTAGCAAAGCGTACTACTATCCCTGTCGAGGACAGTTGTGCTTTTTTAGAGCCAATGGATAAAAAATTAGGTTACCTTAAGAAAATATTTATTCAACAAGGTTTTATCCTACAGCCCATTGCATGCATTGCCCCTGTCACTGCTGCTGCGGCGTACTGGTTTGAGTCTCTGGAAGAGGCTTTACAGGTAGAGACTCCATTGGATGACATACTTGGCAAACTTAGAGCACTTAAGCTAGCCAATTATTTTATTTCTGATGCCATTGTTCATTTGAATAAACTAACGGCTAAGAATTCTGGTTTTGCTATACAGGCGCGCAGAGCGCTATGGCTTAAATCATGGTCAGTTGACGTGACTTTAAAATCTAAGCTACTTAACATTCCCTTCAAGGGGCAGACCCTATTCGGGTCTGGTTTGAAGGAGATTATTGCTGATATCACGGGAGGAAAAGGTTGTGCCCTTCCTCAGGACAGGTCCAAATCTAGGGCCAAACAGTCTAATTTTCGTGCCTTTCGAAACTTCAAGGTAGGTGTGGCATCAACTTCCTCTAATAATAAACAAGAAGGAACTTTTGCTCAATCCAAGACGGTCTGGAGACCAAACCAGACCTGGAAAAAAGGTAAGCAGGTCAAAAAGCCTGCTGCTGCCTTTAAGACAGCATGAAGGAACGACCCCCTATCCGGTAACGGATCTAGTAGGGGGCAGACTTTCACTCTTCGCCCAGGCGTGGGCAAGAGATGTTCAGGATCCCTGGGCATTGGAAATTATATCCCAGGGATATCTTCTGGACTTCAAAGCTTCCCCCCCAAAAGGGAGATTTCACCTTTCACAATTATCTGCAAACTAGATAAAGAGTGAGGCATTCTTTCACTGTTTACGAGACCTCCTAGTTATGGGAGTGATCGATCCAGTTCCAAAGGAGGAAGAGGAACAGGGTTTTTACTCAAATCTGTTTGTGGTTCCCAAAAAAGAGGGAACCTTCAGACCGATTTTGGATCTAAAGATCTTAAACAAATTCCTCAAAGTTCCGTCGTTCAAGATGGAAACTATTCGTACCATCCTACCATCTTATCTTCACATTCCGATACACAAAGATCATCATCGGTTTCTCAGGTTTGCCTTTCAAGACAGGCATTACCAGTTGTAGCTCTTCCCTTTGGATTAGCTACAGCCCCAAGAATCTTTACAAAGGTTCTAGGGTCGCTTTTGGCGGTCCTAAGGCAGCGGGGCATAGCAGTAGCCCCTTATTTAGACGACATCCTGATACAGGCGTCAAACTTCCAAATTGCCAAGTCTCATACGGACGTAGTACTGGCATTTCTGAGGTCGCATGGGTGGAAAGTGAACGAGGAAAAGTGTTCTCTATCCCCACTCACAAGAGTTTCTTTTCTAGGGACTCTGATAGATTCTGTAGAAATGAAAATTTACCTTGACGGAGTCCAGGTTATCAAAGCTTCTAAATTCCTGCCGGGTTCTTCATTCCATTCCGCGCCCTTTGGTGGCTCAGTGTATGGAAGTAATCGGCTTAATGGTAGCGGCAATGGACATAGTGCAGTTTGCACGCTTACATCTCAGACCGCTGCAACTATGCAGGCTCAGTCAGTGGAGCAGGGATTACACAGATTTGGCCCCTCAACTGAATCTGGACCAAGAGACCAGGGATCCTCTTCCCTGGTGGCTATCTCGGGTCCATCTGTCCAAAGGTATGACCTTCGCAGGCCAGATTGGACTATTGTAACAACAAATGCCAGCCTTCTAGGTTGGGGTGCAGTCTGGAACTCCCTGAAGGCTCAGGGATTGTGAACTCAGGAGGAGTCTCTCCTTCCAATAAATATTCTGGAACTAAGAGCGATATTCAAGGCTCTTCAGGTTTGGCCTCAGATAGCAACTCTGAGGTACATCAGATTTCAGTCGGTCAACATCACGACTGTAGCTTACATCAACCATCGAGGGGGAACAAGAAGTTCCCTAGAGATGTTAGAAGTTTCAAAAATAATTCACTGGGCAGAGATTCACTCTTGCCACCTATCAGCTATCCATATCCCAGGTGTAGAGCACTGGGAGGCGGATTTTCTAAGTCGTCAGACTTTTCATCCGGGAGAGTGGGAACTCCATCCGGAGGTATTTGCACAACTGATTCTCCGTTGGGGCAAACCAGAACTGGATCTCATGGCGTCTCGCCAGAACGCCAAGCTTCCGTGTTACGGATCCAGGTCCAGGGATCCCAAGGCGACACTGATAGATACTCTAGCAGCGCCCTGGTCTTTCAACCTGGTTTATGTGTTTCCACCGTTTCCTCTGCTCCCTCGACTGATTGCCAAGATCAAGCAGGAGAGAACATCGGTGATTCTGATGGCACCTGCGTGGCCACGCAGGACCTGGTATGCAGATCTAGTGTACATGTCATCCTTTCCACCATGGTCTCTGCCTCTGAGACAGGACCTTCGACTTCAGGGTCCTTTCAACCATCCAAATCTAATTTCTCTGAGGCTGACTGCCTGGAGATTGAATGCTTGATTTTATCAAAGCATGGCTTCTCCGAGTCAGTTATTGATACCTTAATACAGGCACGAAAGCCTGTCACCAGGAAAATTTACCATAAGGTATGGCGTAGATATCTTTATTGGTGTGAATCCAAGGGTTACTCATGGAGTAAGGTCAGGATTCCTAGGATTTTATCTTTTCTCCAAGAAGGTTTGGAAAAAGGATTGTCAGCTAGTTTCTTAAAGGGACAGATTTTTGCTCTGTCTATTCTTTTGCACTAGTATCTGGCAGATGTTCCAGACATTCAGGCATTTTGTCAGGCTTTAGTTTGAATCAAGCCTGTGTTTAAACATGTTTCTCCACCATGGAGCTTAAACTTGGTTCTTAAGGTTCTTCAAGGAGTTCCGTTTGAACCTCTTCATTCCATAGATATCAAACTTTTATCTTGGAAAGTTTTTTTTTTTGGTAGCTATTTCCTCGGCTCATAGAGTCTCTGAGCTATCTGCCTTACAATGTGATTCTCCTTATCTGATTTTTCATACGAATAAGGTAGTCCTGCGTACCAAACCTGGGTTCCATTGTGGTTCCATCCTTGTGTTACACAATCTGGACGTGGTCTGTGCTTTAAAGTTTTACTTACAAGCTACTAAAGATTTTCGTCAAACATCTGCTTTGTTTGTTGTCTACTCTGGACAGAGGAGAGGTCAAAAGGCTTTGGCAACCTCTCTTTCTTTTTGGCTAAGAAGCTTAATCCGCTTAGCCTATGAGACTGCTGGACAGCAGCCTCCTGAAAGGATTACAGCTCATTCCACTAGAGCTGTGGCTTCCACTTGGGCCTTTAAAAATGAGGCTTCTGTTGAACAGATTTGCAAGGCGGCGACTTGGTCTTCGCTTCATACTTTTTCAAAATTTTACAAATTTGATACTTTTGCTTCTTCGGAGGCTATATTTGGGAAAAAGGTTTTACAGGCAGTGGTTCCTTCCATTTAAGTTCCTGCCTTGTCCCTCCCTTTATCCGTGTACTTTAGCTTTGGTATTGGTATCCCACAAGTAATGGATGATCCGTGGACTGGATACACCTTACAAGAGAAAACACAATTTATGCTTACCTGATAAATTTATTTCTGTTGTGGTGTATCCAGTCCACGGCCCGCCCTGTCATTTTAAGGCAGGTAATTTTTAAATTTAAACTACAGTAACCACTACACCCTATGGTTCCTCCTTTCTCGGCTTGTTTTTGGTCGAATGACTGGCTATGACAGTTAGGGGAGGAGCTATATTACAGCTCTGCTGTGGGTGTCCTCTTGCAACTTCCTGTTGGGAATGAGAATATCCCACAAGTAATGGATGATCCGTGGACTGGATACACCACAAGAGAAATAAATTTATCAGGTAAGCATAAATTGTGTTTTTGTGCCCCCTCTCCAGATCAAAAATTGTAGTTGATGTAACTCTTGTAAAATATTACATCCTTCGACCATAGAAATTGGTTTTCAAAGCTGACCATAAAAAGGTTGGCATATGATGGGGCCATGTTTGACCCCATCGCCGTGCCCGCTACTTGGAGGTAAAAAGATTTTTCAAATTTAAAATAATTCCCCCTAGACCAGATAAAGCAGCTTGCCTCCTCCCATGAAGTTCACATTATACTCCAGTTACAACCAAGTGGCTGAGAAGAGAGAGAATTGATATATCATAGTAATGTGCTCTAGTCCCAAGCTGTTGAGAAATACATAGTGCTGTATTGTCGAAATATGTAATAAATGATATTGTGGAAATGAGCCTCTAAATATAATTTGCATTTCTAGTGTAACTACGAGTTAAACAATATGATAGTTGTCTATCCTCGTGATAAGTTGTTTTTTATTTGTGTATATTTGTTCAAAATGCTGTTTGATTTAAGACTTTGTATATTTGCACTCTTTACTTACCAGATTGAAAAATATATTTTTGTAAATGGGTGACATAGCATTGTTAAGATGTTTGCTGCATCATTCTTGTTAAGGTATAAGTTTTTTTTATACAATATTAGTTTACTTTAAACATCTGAGGTACAGGGTGTAATACATAACAGGTATTTGCACCCGTACCGCTTAAAGTTCTCACCCGGATATTGCGTCATCATAGTAGTCTTCCGGTGCACCTTAAACCGAAAGTGATGCAATGTCCGGTGGACGTCTTTGTGGATGCACATGGTTTGACACCGAGGTCATATGGTATGACTTTATGATCGAGCGGATATGATATGATTTGACACATACAATGGGGGGTTGTTCCTAATACATATTGAATATATGGTTTATATGGGCAATAAAGCCCAGGATTTCTTTTTACATGTTACCCGGAAATCTTTGTTGTACGCTTCCGGTGCTATTTGAGTGTGTGATATTGATGGGCGATAAAGTCCTATGGGTTGTGTTGTTGTAAAAGATATCACACGGAAGTACTTGTAGTATACTTCCAGTGTAACAATGTTAAGTTTATACCAGATATGATGTATGTTTGGCGCCTTTTTTCACAGAAAGGGGGAGGTACCATTTTATGTATGTATGTATACTATTTAAGCACTGCATGTTAGTGTTATTATTGTTCTGAAGAAGGGGAGTTAATTCGCCGAAACGTCAATAAATTTGACTTTTTTAATGAAAATCCTGGTTTATTACTGGTTTTTTTTTAAGATATTATGCTAAACAGATTAACCAGGTAGTTGAACTAAGGAGGGTGGATTCATACTGGGATAATAATAATAATAATAATAATAATAATAATAATAATAATAATAATAAAAAAAAATATATATATATGTGTGTGTGTGTGTTTGCAAACATGTTTACATGTCCCTAAATTCTTTTTTTTGTTCTAAACAATATTGTATTTCATATCTGTTTATTTATACCACTATATGTACAGTATATAGTGAAAATGTATTATTATTCTGATCAGGAATAATTGTGAATATAGCATGTAATCAGGTATCATATGTATTTATTTGCAATCAATAGATATTTTAAGAGCTGGGCCAGTTTTCTCTCTGTACCTGTGTAACCCCAGAAGAAAAAGGAGCAGAGGCGCCAAACATGGCCTAGTAACGTAAGGGCACCAACACACAGAACCGACAGGATGAAATATACTCACAAGTGAGGCGCACCCAAATTGGTGCTATTGTGGCAGACTGGAACTTAAGCAGTGGTCCAGCTCACTGATCACCTCCAGCCGAGACTCCAAGGAGGTGATTAGTGAGCTGGACCACTGCTTAAGTTCCAGTCTGCCACAATAGCACCAATTTGGGTGCGCCTCACTTGTGAGTATATTTCATCCTGTCGGTTCTGTGTGTTGGTGCCCTGACGTTACTAGGCCATGTTTGGCGCCTCTGCTCCTTTTTCTTCTCAGATCACGATACATCAGGATGACCGTCCTATGACAGAGAGCTGCCTCCATCTTTCAGGATTGTTTGTATGGACATCTATTGATATTTGCATTGACCCACACTCTAGTATTTACGAATTTGGATTGGATATCTTTTGATTGATTGCATTATTTTTTATTGTTTGCTTTATATTTGTACTAATATTATAGCTACAAGTAAGTACCCCCTATGCGTGCGGTGTATGTCTGTGTACACCATACTCTATCTTTTTGTTCCTGTGTAACCCCTCCTGATTGCAATCTAGTTTTAAAAATCACCCCTTCACAGGTGTTATAAAATGGGCTGGTGTATAAGATGACATTTTGTACTGAAAAAGAAATCCAAGAGAAGGAAGAAATACACTGAAAATAGCATGCCAGTGAAAAGGTGATTTCTGCTGTATCTGAATCATGACAGTTTAATGTTAAGTGGGCTATCCCTTTGAGCTATCATCTTAAGATTATATTGAATAAAACATCAATTCGAATTTTAAAATCCTTGTCTAAAATATTACACTGGGTGTCCTAATTTCAGCATCAATGTTTATCTTTAATACTAATTTCATATATACATACTTTCAAAGTATAATATGAAATGTAACAAAAGGCACTTACAAGTTCTGATGAATGATCAATGACACAAATATCGAGCAATTTTTTTCGTTAGTGATAGTTTATAATGTGTATTTGAATCAGATTTGCTGATGTCATAAATCATGTGATTATGCATATTCCAAACAAAATTGGTGGAAACATTCACTAGTCTGTGGGTTATTTAGGAGTTTGCATCATAATTGGTGTGAAAAGTGTTGAGTAAAATATGGCGCGAAGTGGAGCGTGGGACTTGTATTACATGGCTTAAACATGGTGCACATAGATTTTTCCAAAAAATAAAAAGGTAGTTAGCTATATTATGTTGTGTATTTATTTCATTTTTATCTCTATATCTATTAGTGCGACAAGTTTGGGGCAAAACATTGCACCAAATTTGTAGAAATAATATTGTCCCCTGGCTTTGTCAGGAAAGAAAAATTTGTAGCATAATCCATAAGTAGTAATGCACCAAATGTGGAGCAATAATATTGTTTGATTTAGAAAGGGTATACAAGTTTATTAAAGTTTCTAATTCAATTTTATTATGTCATATGATTCATTCTCTTGCAGCATCGAACATAAGCTTTCAGTGTTTTCTGATTCCCATTGAGTTATATGGCATCTTATGTCACAAATTTCAACATTTGCCAATCTTGACGCTTTGATAACTACGGCAGAACAATCTTGCGACAATTACTACGTAGAATTCCAGTGTATTATCAGTTGATGCTTTGATATAGGCCCCCAAGAATGAAGGTTGCTTGCTGAGGAAACTAGGAACTCAGGCTACTTGTTGAAGACATAAGAAGCACAAGCTGCTAATGTGGAGATCAAGTGAAAGGCAGTAGAGAGAAAAAGGCTGCAACACAGAAAAAAGGCTCATAAGAAGTTGAACATGAGGTAAATGCATACCTATAATTTTTCTTTTTCCCAAAAAATTGTAAATTTGGTTTTACAGGGTAATTGTTTTCAATGTTTTAATGCTTCAGTAAGTGATGTCACAAACAGCAAACTGCTTTCCTACCCGAGTACAAATCTTCTCAGTGTCAGGTGGAGTGCTGTTGTTTCAAATGTTACAAACTGGAATCAATTACTGAGAGGCTCAGCTCACCACAAGCCCTTACTGATGGACTGAACATTAACACAGTGTTTCAACAGAGGCCAGGGATAAGAGAGCAATGAGACTAATATTGGTAGCTGAACTCTCTCTAGTACTTTAGTCAGCTCCTACAATACAAACAACAACTAAGTTCTAGGAAGTTGCTATAAGTTTGTAAATTCAAATATGAAAAAAAAACATATCTTTGTAAAAGTTTGGTCTTGCTAGATGAATTTTAACTGGCAAATAAGGCCTACATAATCTTATGGGCCTCCTTAATAATACATATGCATAACTTCAGCAGGAACAGAAATAACTTTTTTTAGCCAAGTGACTGTTATGACATATGAAAAAGGAGAAAAGAATCTAGTTTCAGCTGTCTCCTAAGAGAATTTCCAAACTTTAACTCTGTGTTTACATTGTTGAATAAAGAATTTCCGAGTAAGGTTTGAAGTGTGCCAAGTTACCAATCCCTTTATCCAGTCTAACACTTCTGAGAAACTTGTCTATCATTTCACATGTTCTTGACAAGCTGTAGCCAAAAAGGAAAGAGGCGGCATATATATGTTTTCAGCTCTTAATCTAAATCTTACATTCTACACTCTCGCTTCAAAAATGTTGAAGACTATGGGGCCTAGTTATCAAGACGTCAACCTCAAATACGCTGGAATTCCGCAGCGTATTTGTGGCGAGGCTGATTCGCCTTAGTTATCAAGCCCTAGATACCGGCAAAAGTAGAATTTTGTGACGTAAGCTTTGATCCGCCGCCGCAACTAAATAAAGTTATTACCCCCTAAACCGCCACTCCCGGAGCCCACCGCCACTCTAATAAACTGATTAACCCCTAAACCGCCGCTCCCGGAGCCCACCGCAACTATAATATATGTATTAACCCCTAAACCACCGCTCCCAGACCCCGCCGCCACCTACATGATACCTATTAACCCCTATCCTGCCCCCCTATACCGTCGCCCTCTATAATAAAATTATTAACCCCTAAACCTAAGTCTAACCCTAACCCTAACACCCGCTAACTTAAATATTAATTAAATAAATCTAAATAATATTTTTCTTCTTAAATAAATTAATCCTATTTAAAACTAAATACTTACCTTTAAAATAAACCCTAATATAGCTATAATATACAGCCAATAGAATGCGATCGGAATGCAAGCTCAATCTGATTGGCTGATTGGATCAGTCAATCGGATTGAACTTCAATCTGATTGGCTGATTCAATCAGCCAATCAGAATATTCCTATCTTAATTCCGATTGGCTGATAGAATCCTATGAGCCAATCGGAATTGAAGGGACGCCATCTTGGATGACGTCCCTTAAAGGAATATCCATTCGTCGGTAGTCGTCGGGAAGAAGAGGATGGCTCCGCGTCGGCTCGTCTGAAGATGGCTCCGCTCCGCTCCGGATGGATGAAGATTGAAGACGCCGCTTGGAAGATGACATCGCCCGGATGGAAGATTTCTTCAGCGCCCCTTGGATGATGACTTCTGCTGCTCGGGATCTCCTCTTCGGTTCCATCGATGGTCGGCTGGCTGAAGACGACTCAAGGTAGGATGATCTTCAGGGGGGTAGTGTTAGGTTTTTTTAAGGGGGGTTTGGGTTAGATTAGGGGTATGTGGGTGGTGGGTTTTGATGTTGGGGGGGGGTTGTATTTTTCTTTTACAGGCAAGCCCCGCAAAAGCCCTTTCAAGGGCTGGTAAGGTAAAAGAGCTTTGAACTTTTTAATTTAGAATAGGGTAGGGAACTTTTTTAATTTTGGGGGGCTTTGTTATTTTATTAGTGGGCTTAGATTAGGTGTAAGTAGTTTAAAATTGTTGTAATATGTTTTAAATGTTTGTAACTTATTTTTTTTATTTTTTGTACTTTAGATAGTTTATTTAATTTAATTGTAGTTATTTGTAGGTAATTTATTTAATTAATGTAATGATAGCGTAGTGTTAGGTTTAATTGTAACTTAGGTTAGGATTTATTTTACAGGTAATTTTTTATTTTTTTTTAGCTAGGTAGTTATTAAATAGTTAATAACTATTTAATAACTATAGTAACTAGCTAAAATAAATACCAAGTTACCTGTAAAATAAATATAAATCCTAAAATAGCTACAATGTAATTATTAATTATATTGTAGCTATCTTACGCCTAGATTTAGAGTTTGGCGTTAGCCGTCAAAACCAGCGTTAGAGGCTCCTAACGCTGGTTTTGGGCTAACGCTGGTATTTAGAGTCGTGTAGGTAAGGGTCTAACGCTCACTTTCCAGCCGCGACTTTTCCATACCGCAGATCCCCCTACGCCATTTGCGTATCCTATCTTTTCAATGGGATCTTTCTAATGCCGGTATTTAGAGTCTTGGCTGAAGTGAGCGTTAGAAATCTAACGACAAAACTCCAGCCGCAGAGAAAAGCCAGGAGTTAAGAGCTTTCTGGGCTAACGCCGGTTCATAAAGCTCTTAACTACTGTGGTCTAAAGTACACTAACTCCGATAAACTACCTATGCACCCCTAAACCGAGGCCCCCCCCACATCGCCGCCACTATTCATTTTTTTAAACCCCTAATCTGCCGACCGCACACCGCCGCCACCTACGTTATACTTATGTACCCCTAATCTGCTGCCCCTAACACCGCTGACCCCTATATTATATTTATTAACCCCTAATCTGCCGCCCCCAACGTCGCTGCTACCTTACCTACAATTATTAACCCCTAATCTGCCGACCGGACCTCACCGCTACTATAATAAAGTTATTAACCCCTAATCCGCCTCACTAAACTTATAATAAATAGTATTAACCCCTAATCTGCCCTCCCTAACATCACCGACACCTAACTTCAAGTATTAACCCCTAATCTGCCGACCGGACCTCACTGCTACTCTATTAAATTTATTAACCCCTAAAGCTAAGTCTAACCCTAACACTAACACCCCCCTAAATTAAATATAATTTTAATTAAATAAATTAACTCTTATTAAATAAATTAATCCTAATTAAAGCTAAATACTTACCTGTAAAATAACCCCTAATATAGCTACAATATAAATTATAATTATATTGTAGCTATTTTAGGATTTATATTTATTTTACAGGCAACTTTGTATTTATTTTAACTAGGTAGCTATTAAATAGTTATTAACTATTTAATAGCTATTGTACCTGGTTAAAATAATTACAAAGTTGCCTGTAAAATAAATATTAATCCTAAAATAGCTACAATATAATTATTCGTTATATTGTAGCTATATTAGGGTTTATTTTACAGGTAAGAATTTAGCTTTAAATAGGATTAATTTATTTAATAAGAGTTAATTTATTTTGTTAGATTAAAATTATATTTAACTTAGGGGGGTGTTACTGTTAGACTTAGCTTTAGGGGTTAATAAATTTAATAGAGTAGCGGTGAGGTCCGGTCGGCAGATTAGGGGTTAATACTTGAAGTTAGGTGTCAGCGATGTTAGGGAGGGCAGATTAGGGGTTAATACTATATATTATAGGGTTATTGAGGCGGGAGTGAGGTGGATTAGGGGTTAATACATTTATTATAGTAGCGGTGAGGTCCGGTCGGCAGATTAGGGGTTAATAAGTGTAGGTAGGTAGCGGCGACGTTGGGGGGGGGCAGATTAGGGGTTAATAAATATAATATAGGAGCCGGCGGTGTTAGGGGCAGCAGATTAGGGGTACATAGGGATAATGTAGGTTGCGGCGGTGTACGGAGCGGTAGATTAGGGGTTAAAAAAATATGCAGGTGCCAGCAATAGCGGGGGCGGCAGATTAGGGGTTAATAAGTGTAAGGTTAGGGGTGTTTAGACTCGGGGTTCATGTTAGGGTGTTAGGTGCAGATTTAGGAAGTCCGTAAGCACCACTGGTATTGAGAGTTGAAGTGGCGGTAAATTATGCTCTACGCTCCTTTTTTAGAGCCGAACGCAGCCATTCTGTGAACTAGGAATAATTTATTTAAGTATAGTGTAGTTTTAGGTGTAATTGTAACTTAGGTTAGTTTTTATTTTACAGGTTAATTTCTCTTTATTTTAACAAGGTAGCCATTAAATAGTTAATAACTATTTAATAGCTATTGTACCTAGTTAAAATAAATTGAAAGATGCCTGTAAAATAAAAATAAATCCTAAAATAGCTACAATATAATTATTATTTATATTGTAGCTATCTTAGGGTTTATTTTAAAGTTAAGTATTTGGTTTTAAATAGGATTAATTTATTTAATAAGAGAAATATTATTTAGATTTATTTAATTAATATTTAAGTTAGGGGGGTTTTAGGGTTAGTGTTAGACTTAGGTTTAGGGGTTAACAATTTTATTACAGTGGTGGCGGTGTAGGGGGGGGGCAGGATAGGGGTTAATACATTTATTATAGGTGGCGACGGTGTAGGGGGGGCAGATTAGGGGTTAATAAGTTTAATATAGGTTGTGGCGGGGTCCGTGAGCGGCGGTTTAGGGGTTAAACTATTTATTTAGTTGCGGCGAGGTCCGGGATCGGCAGGATAGGGGTTAAGAAATTTATTATGGGGGGGCAGGATAGGGGTTACTAGGTAGAATGTATGTGGCGGCGGTGTCCGGGAGCGGCGGTTTAGGGGTTAATACATTTATAAGAGTTGCGGCGGGGTCTAGGAGCGGCGGTTTAGGGGTTAATAACTTTATTTAGTTGCAGGGGGCTCTGGGGGCGCCGGTATAGGGGGTAGAACAGTGTAGTTAGTGTGGGTGCTTAGTGACAGGCTAGCAATAAAGCTGGGAAAAAGCCGAAGAGCAGCGAGATCGGATGAGTGATAACTCTCACACTCCGCTGCTCATTGCCCCATACTTGGTGCGCGGCTTTTTGACAGCTTTATTGATAACTTAGGCGAAATTTTGCAGGTCCGCGGCGGCGATGGTAGGCGAGCTTAGGCGGGCGTATTGAACCGGCGAAGGCAGGTAAAGTAGACGCGTTGATAACTAGGCCCCTGCATTGTTAAATGAAAATCTTCCGGGTATAGTTGTGTGGCTATTTTTATAGTTTTGCTTGCATGCATGATATTGGGGGAGCTATTGGCTTAGTTTACAATGCAGCAGATAATGAATTATCTGGAACTGTTTTTTACTTTTTCCCTTTCATCGTTTAACGTCCCTCAGCATTTTACATTTTTTCTCACTTAGCAATTTCTAAATATTGGCCTTAGTTTACTATTTGTGGCTCCAGTTAAAACCAACGGGTACCAATAAGCAATCATTTGTACTGGATTTACGCTGCACTGATGATTATTTTACTACTGCCCAACCTTTCCTAAAAGTTACATTTCCCAAAAAGAACAAAGATTGGGGAAAATTGTGTGAAAATAATAATATATATATCAAACATTGTTGTGTTTGGATTGATCCCTTTTGTACAGTGTCTAAGAAAAATAATCATTTACATGTACAAAATTAGCCACCTGATAAGGATTAAAATATCTGACTGCCATTTGCATAGGTGCATGATGGGAATATAGAATTTGCTTGTTGAATTACTTTTCTCCAACATTGGTGTGTCCGGTCCACGGCGTCATCCTTACTTGTGCGATATTCTCTTCCCCAACAGGAAATGGCAAAGAGTCCCAGCAAAGCTGGCCATATAGTCCCTCCTAGGCTCCGCCCACCCCAGTCATTCTCTTTGCCGTTGCACAGGCAACATCTCCACGGAGATGGTTAAGAGTTTTTTGGTGTTTTAATGTAGTTTTTATTCTTCTATCAAGTGTTTGTTATTTTAAAATAGTGCTGGTATGTACTATTTACTCTGAAACAGAAAAGGATGAAGATTTCTGTTTGTAAGAGGAAGATGATTTTAGCAGACAGTAACTAAAATCGATTGCTGTTTCCACATAGGACTGTTGAGATGAAGTAACTTCAGTTGGGGAAAACAGTTAGCAGACTTTTCTGCTTAAGGTATGACTAGCCATATTTCTAACAAGACTGAGTAATGCTGGAAGGCTGTCATTGCCCCTCATGGGGACCGGTAAGCCATTTTCTTAGTCAAACATAAAAGAATAAAGGGCTTAAAAAGGGCTAAAAAACTGGTAGACATTTTTATGGGCTAATTCGATTGCTTTATTGGGGCATATTATTCAGATTCTAGCTAACAATTGGCATTTATAATCTTGGGGAACGTTTAAAAAACGGCAGGCACTGTGTTGGACACCTTTTTTAGTCAGGGGGCCTTTCTAGTTATAGACTGAGCCTCATTTTCGCGCCATTACTGCGCAGTTGTTTTTGGAGAGCAGGGCATGCAGATGCATGTGTGAGGATCTAAGAATCACTAAAAAAGCTTCTAGAAGGCGTCATTTGGTATCGTATTCCCCTCTGGGCTTGGTTGGGTCTCAGCAAAGACTATAGCTGGGACTGTATAGGGGTTAAATTTAAAACCGGCTCCGGTTCCGTTATTTTAAGGGTTAAAATTTGGTGTGCAATATTTTTAATGCTTTAAGACACTGTGGTGAAATTTTGGTAATTTTTGAACAATTCCTTCATACTTTTTCACATATTCAGTAATAAAGTGTTTTCAGTTTGAAATTTAAAGAGACAGTAACGGTTTTATTTTAAAACGTTTTTTGTGCTTTGTTGACAAGTTTAAGCCTGTTTAACAAGTCTGTACCTTCAGATAAGCTATGTTCTATATGTATGAAAGCCAATGTGTCTCCCCATTTAAATTGATGTGATAATTGTGCCATAGCGTCCAAACAAAGTAAGGACAGTAATGCCACAGATAATGATGTTGCCCAAGATGATTCCTCAAATGAGGGGAGTAAACATGATACTACATCATCCCCTACTGTGTCTACACCAGTTTTGCCCATACAGGAGGCCCCTAGTACATCTAGTGCGCCAATACTTATTACCATGCAACAATTAACGGCTGTAATGGATAACTCCATAGCAAATCTTTTATCCAAAATGCCTACTTATCAGAGAAAGCGCGATTGCTCTGTTTTAAACACTGAAGAGCAAGAGGGCGCTGATGATAATTGTTCTGACATACCCTCACACCAATCTCAAGGGGCCATGAGGGAGGTTTTGTCTGATGGAGAAATCTCAGATTCAGGAAAAATTTCTCATCAAGCTGAACCTGATGTTGTGACATTTAAATTTAAATTAGAACATCTCCGCGCACTGCTTAAGGAGGTGTTATCTACTCTGGATGATTGTGACAATTTGGTCATTCCAGAGAAATTATGTAAGATGGACAAGTTCCTAGAGGTTCCGGTGCCCCCCGACGCTTTTCCTATACCCAAGCGGGTGGCGGACATAGTAAATAAAGAGTTGGAAAAGCCCGGCATACCTTTTGTCCCCCCCCCCTATATTTAAGAAATTATTTCCTATAGTCAACCCCAGAAAGGACTTATGGCAGACAGTCCCCAAGGTCGAGGGGGCGGTTTCTACTCTAAACAAACGCACTACTATTCCTATCGAAGATAGTTGTGCTTTTAAAGATCCTATGGATAAAAAATTAGAAGGTTTGCTTAAAAAGATTTTTGTACAGCAAGGTTACCTTCTACAACCAATTTCATGCATTGTTCCTGTCACTACGGCAGCGTGTTTCTGGTTCGAGGAACTAGAAAAGTCGCTCAGTAGAGAAACTCCATATGAGGAGGTTATGGACAGAGTTCACGCACTTAAATTGGCTAACTCTTTTGTTTTAGATGCCGCTTTGCAATAAGCTAGATTAGCGGCGAAAATTTCAGGGTTTGCTATCGTGGCGCGCAGAGCGCTTTGGCTAAAGTCTTGGTCAGCGGATGTGTCTTCCAAGACAAAATTGCTTAACATCCCTTTCAAAGGTAAAACATTATTTGGACCAGAATTGAAAGAGATTATTTCAGACATCACTGGGGGAAAGGGCCACGCCCTCCCACAGGATAGGTCTTTTAAGGCTAAAAATAAGCCTAATTTTTGTCCCTTTCGCAGAAACGGACCAGCCTCTAATTCTGCATCCTCTAAGCAAGAGGGTAATGCCTCACAGCCCAAACCAGCCTGGAAACCAATGCAAGGCTGGAACAAGGGTAAGCAGGCCAAGAAGCCTACCACTCCTACCAAAACAGCATGAAGGGATAGCCCCCGATCCGGGACCGGATCTAGTGGGGGGCAGACTCTCTCTCTTTGCTCAGGCTTGGGCAAGAGATGTTCAGGATCCTTGGGCGCTAGAAATAGTTTCTCAAGGTTATCTCCTGGAATTCAAGGAACTACCCCCAAGGGGAAGGTTCCACAGGTCTCACTTATCCTCAAACCAAATAAAGAGACAGGCATTCTTACATCGTGTAGAAGACCTGTTAAAGATGGGAGTGATACATCCAGTTCCAATAAGAGAACAAGGAATGGGATTTTATTCCAATCTGTTCGTAGTTCCCAAAAAAGAGGGAACATTCAGACCAATTTTGGATTTGAAGATCCTAAACAAATTTCTCAGGGTACCATCGTTCAAAATGGAAACTATTCGAATGATCCTACCCACCATCCAGGAAAGTCAATTTATGACTACCGTGGATTTAAAGGATGCGTACCTACATATTCCTATCCACAAGGAACATCATCAGTTCCTAAGGTTCGCTTTTCTGGACAAGCATTACCAGTTTGTGGCACTTCCATTCGGATTAGCCACTGCTCCAAGGATTTTCACAAAGGTACTAGGGTCCCTTCTAGCGGTTCTAAGACCAAGGGGCATTGCAGTAGTACCTTACTTGGACGACATCCTAATACAAGCGTCGTCCCTGTCAAAAGCAAAGGCTCATACGGACATCGTCCTAGCCTTTCTCAGATCTCACGGATGGAAGGTGAACAAAGAAAAAAGTTCTCTGTCCCCGTCGACAAGAGTTCCCTTCTTGGGAACAATAATAGATTCCTTAGAAATGAGGATTTTTCTGACAGAGGTCAGAAAATCAAAACTTCTAAGCTCTTGTCAAGTACTTCATTCTGTTCCTCGTCCTTCCATAGCGCAGTGCATGGAAGTAATAGGATTGATGGTTGCAACAATGGACATAGTTCCTTTTGCACGAATTCATCTAAGACCATTACAACTGTGCATGCTCAAACAGTGGAATGGGGATTATACAGACTTGTCTCCGATGATTCAAGTAGATCAAAAGACCAGAGATTCACTCCGTTGGTGGCTGACCCTGGACAATCTGTCCCAGGGAATGAGCTTCCGCAGACCAGAGTGGGTCATTGTCACGACCGATGCCAGTCTAGTGGGCTGGGGCGCGGTCTGGGAATCCCTGAAAGCTCAGGGTTTATGGTCTCGGGAAGAGTCTCTTCTCCTGATAAACATTCTGGAACTGAGAGCGATATTCAATGCTCTCAGAGCTTGGCCTCAGCTAGCAAAGGCCAAATTCATAAGGTTCCAATCAGACAACATGACGACCGTTGCATATATCAATCATCAGGGGGGAACAAGGAGTTCCCTGGCGATGAAAGAAGTGACCAAAATAATTCAATGGGCGGAGGATCACTCCTGCCACTTGTCTGCGATCCACATCCCAGGAGTGGAAAATTGGGAAGCGGATTTTCTGAGTCGTCAGACATTCCATCCGGGGGAGTGGGAACTCCATCCGGAAATCTTTGCCCAAATAACTCAATTATGGGGCATTCCAGACATGGATCTGATGGCGTCTCGTCAGAACTTCAAGGTTCCTTGCTACGGGTCCAGATCCAGGGATCCCAAGGCGACCCTAGTAGATGCACTAGTAGCACCTTGGACCTTCAACCTAGCTTATGTATTCCCACCGTTTCCTCTCATTCCCAGGCTGGTAGCCAGGATCAATCAGGAGAGGGCCTCGGTGATCTTGATAGCTCCTGCGTGTCCACGCAGGACTTGGTATGCAGACCTGGTGAATATGTCATCGGCTCCACCATGGAAGCTACCTTTGAGTCAGGACCTTCTTGTTCAGGGTCCATTCGAACATCCGAATCTGGTTTCCCTCCAACTGACGGCTTGGAGATTGAACGCTTGATTTTATCAAAGCGTGGGTTTTCAGATTCTGTAATAGATACTCTGATTCAGGCTAGAAAGCCTGTAACTAGAAAAATTTACCATAAAATATGGAAAAAATATATCTGTTGGTGTGAATCCAAAGGATTCCCATGGAACAAGATAAAAATTCCTAAGATTCTATCCTTTCTACAAGAAGGTTTGGAGAAAGGATTATCTGCAAGTTCTCTAAAGGGACAGATCTCTGCTTTATCTGTTTTACTGCACAAAAGACTGGCAGCTGTGCCAGATGTTCAAGCATTTGTTCAGGCTCTGGTTAGGATCAAGCCTGTTTACAGACCTTTGACTCCTCCCTGGAGTCTAAATCTAGTTCTTTCAGTTCTTCAAGGGGTTCCGTTTGAACCTTTACATTCCATAGATATTAAGTTACTATCTTGGAAAGTTTTGTTTTTGGTTGCTATTTCTTCTGCTAGAAGAGTTTCAGAGTTATCTGCTCTGCAGTGTTCTCCGCCCTATCTGGTGTTCCATGCAGATAAGGTGGTTTTGCGTACTAAGCCTGGTTTTCTTCCGAAAGTTGTTTCTAACAAAAATATTAACCAGGAGATAGTTGTACCTTCTTTGTGTCCGAATCCAGTTTCAAAGAAGGAACGTTTGTTACACAATTTGGACGTTGTCCGTGCTCTAAAGTTCTATTTAGAGGCTACTAAAGATTTCAGACAAACATCTTCCTTGTTTGTTGTTTATTCTGGTAAAAGGAGAGGTCAAAAAGCGACTGCTACCTCTCTTTCCTTTTGGCTTAAAAGCATTATCCGATTGGCTTATGAGACTGCCGGACGGCAGCCTCCTGAAAGAATCACAGCTCACCCCACTAGGGCTGTGGCTTCCACATGGGCCTTCAAGAACGAGGCTTCTGTTGACCAGATATGTAAGTCAGCGACTTGGTCTTCACTGCACACTTTTGCCAAATTTTACAAATTTTATACTTTTGCTTCTTCGGAGGCTATTTTTGGGAGAAAGGTTTTGCAAGCTGTGGTGCCTTCCGTTTAGGTAACCTGATTTGCTCCCTCCCTTCATCCGTGTCCTAAAGCTTTGGTATTGGTTCCCACAAGTAAGGATGACGCCGTGGACCGGACACACCAATGTTGGAGAAAACAGAATTTATGCTTACCTGATAAATTACTTTCTCCAACGGTGTGTCCGGTCCACAGCCCGACCTGGTTTTTTAATCAGGTCTGATGAATTATTTTCTCTAACTGCAGTCACCACGGTACCATATGGTTTCTCCTATATATATTTCCTCCTGTCCGTCGGTCGAATGACTGGGGTGGGCGGAGCCTAGGAGGGACTATATGGCCAGCTTTGCTGGGACTCTTTGCCATTTCCTGTTGGGGAAGAGAATATCCCACAAGTAAGGATGACGCTGTGGACCGGACACACCGTTGGAGAAAGTAATTTATCAGGTAAGCATAAATTCTGTTTTTTAATTTTAATTGAGAAAAAATTTTTTTTTAGGTTTTTCTGATTTGGAGTGACTTTTATCTGAAATCAAGAAAAGCAGTGCAGGAAAACCTAATTTATGTAAGAACTTACCTGATAAATTAATTTCTTTCATATTGGCAAGAGTCCATGAGCTAGTGACTTATGGGATAAAGAATCCTACCAGGAGGGGCAAAGTTTCCCAAACCTCAAAATGCCTATAAATACACCCCTCACCACACCCACAATTCAGTTTAACAAATAGCCAAGAAGTGGGGTGATAAAGAAAGGAGTAAAAAGCATCAAAGGAATTTGGAAATAATTGTACAAAAAAATCATAACCACCAGAAAAAGGGTGGGCCTCATGGACTCTTGCCAATATGAAATAAATTAATTTATCAGGTAAGTTCTTACATAAATTAGGTTTTCTTTCATGTAATTGGCAAGAGTCCATGAGCTAGTGGCGTATGGGATAGCAATACCCAAGATGTGGAACTCCACGCAAGAGTCACTAGAGAGGGAGGGATAAAAAAATAAAAACAGCCAATTTCGGCTGAAAACAATTAATCCACAACCCAAATCATAAATTTAGTCTCATAAATGAAAAGAAAAAATTTAAATTAGAAGCAGAAGAATCAAACTGAAACAGCTGACTGAAGAACTTTTCTACCAAAAACTGCTTCCGAAGAAGCAAATACATCAAAATGGTAAAATTTAGTAAAAGTATGCAAAGAAGACTAAGTTGCTGCTTTGCAAATCTGATCAACTGAAGCTTCATTCTTAAAAGCCCAAGAAGTGGAAACTGATCTAGTAGAATGAGCTGTAATTCTCTGAGGCAGGGTTTTACCCAACTCCAAATAAGCTAGATGAATCAAAAGCTTTAACCATGATGCCAAAGAAACTGCAGAAGCCTTCTGACCTTTCCTGGAACCAGAAAAAACTAACAAAATAGACTAGAAGTCTTCCTGAAATCTTTAGTAGCTTCAACATAATATTTCAGAGCTCTCACCATATCCAAAGAATGTAAAGATCTTTCCAAAGAATTCCTAGGATTAAGACACAAAGAAGGGACAACAATTTCTCTATTAATGTTGTTAGAATTCACAACCTTAGGTAAGAATTTAAATGAAGTCCGCAAAACTGCCTTATCCTGATGAAAAATTAGAAAAGGAGATTCACAAGAGAGAGCAGATAATTCAGAAACTCTTCTAGCAGAAGAGATGGCCAAAAGAAATAACACTTTCCAAGAAAGTAGTTTAATGTCCAAAGAATGCATAGGCTCAAATGGAGGAGCCTGTAAGGCCTTCAAAAGCAAATTAAGACTCCAAGGAGGAGAGATTGATTTAATGACAGGCTTGATATGAATCAAAGCCTGTACAAAACAGTGAATATCAGGAAGTTTAGCAATTTTGCTGTGGAATAAAACAGAAAGAGCAGAGATTTGTCCTTTTAAGGAACTTGCAGACAAACCTTTATCCAAACCATCCTGAAGAAACTGTACAATTCTAGGAATTCTAAAAGAATGCCAAGGAGGGGCGGAGTCTGCCGAGGACCAAGATGGAGGTTCTTTGCTCCGTGTTCCAGGGCACGGAGACGAGCCTGCAGTCAATTAATTTTTCACCAAGGGGTCATTTGACCGCTTCATAAGCTAGATGAAGCGTTAAGGAAGAAGGAGGTCACATTTAGGGAGTTCAGTCCCACGCCTTCACCTAAAAAACAGGATCATATGTGAAACGGCATGCCACCATTTTCTTAAGCTGACCGGAGAGACGTAGCGATACTACATACAGGGACATAAAAAGCAGCGTCCCGGTCTGTAGCGCATTGAGGAGGCATCTCAATATCAGCAAGATCAGAAAGGTGGATGCGGTAAACTCGGGCTGGAACCCTTCAAATTGTGAGTAACGGTCAGAAGGCCTTTATTCCCCCCGCAGGGTTTACTAAGCCCCAGTTACAATTTAAAGGGCAAATAACATACAGCTGACTAAGACAAGACCCTGGCCTCACTTATACCGCAAAGACCCGGTACATAAGCAGATACCCGGTTTGCTCCAGAGGTTGGTCAAACTAATAGTCCTCAGGAACACTGCACACTTAAAGAAAGGTTATTATAAAAGTGTGATACATGGAATACTAACACTATTCGCCTGCTTAGCAAATGTAAATCCCTGAGATGTGAGGGTGAAGTTACACACGTTAATGTCTTCCACGTGGCACAAATGTCAGGAACTTTTCATTTCATAAATAATTTTACAAGTAAGGTCTTCAGTCCATTATTTTGAGGTTATTTTATTACAAATACATGAAAACTGCCCATATACATCTCTGGAGCCTGTTTTGTAAATGCAACTTGGTGAGATAGGTCAGTAAAAATAAATCTAGACCATAGTCTAGGCCTACTCTCCTATTTTTCCTAGCAGAATCTGTTTTTGCTCAAAGACTCTTCATTTCTAATACAAGCCTCCCACCGTGTGGTCAACTCTGGTATTGCAGCCTGGTGAAATTGACAATCTTTCAGTTGCCAAACCTGGAGGAGGTGGCAGGCAACTGCTAATAGCCCTCCTCTTTCTAAGAAGTGTAACATATTAATTTTTCTGCTTACAAGAGAGATAGAATGGCTTCTAAGAGACTAAGTAAACTAGAGAAATCAAGTAAAACCACTTCTGTTACATCCTACTTCAAACTTCCCCAAGCGGACAACTCAGCAGATAATACTAAAGAGGCAGAGGGTGCGAGTGAAACCACACCAATAATGTCTGACTTCCTAGAAGATAATACCCCTTTAACAAGAGCTGACTTACATCTACTTGTCTCCAAACAAGATATCACCAGCAGCTTTGATAAGTTATGGGCGAAAATAGACACTATGCATACGTCCATGAATGCGAGCCTAAATGACATCAAACAAGATATATCTGAATTAGGCCAGAGAGTGGAAACTTTGGAGGACAACAATGACAACTTGGTGGAAGATGTAGAGATGGCGGTCCAACAGGTCTCACAACAACAGCAAGTGGTTAATGATCTACTGGGTAAGATTGAAGACATGGAAAACAGAAATAGGAGATGCAACATACGTCTCAAAGGCATACCAGAATCAGTCAAGACTGCAGATCTCCCATCTTATCTTCACCAGCTGTTTTGTGTGATCACAGGGGTGGACCCCTCCACAGAAATTGAAATTGAGAGGGCTCATAGAGCTTTAAAACCTAGACCTAGAGCCGACCTTCCTCCAAGAGACGCTATTGTAGCATTTTTGAGATTTCCTGAAAAAGGATAAAATCCTTAAAGAGGCGGCTAAACAACCGACTTAAGTTCCGGGGCAACGTGGTCCATTTTTATCAGGACTTAAGCACCAGAACACTGCAAAGAAGAGGAACCCTGAGACCCCTAACTACCCTTCTACGGAAAAATCAAATTCAATATAGGTGGGGGTATCCATTTGCCCTACACATAACTAAAGATAATAAAATCCTCACAATCAGAGACGCAGCTGGGATTCCAGACATTTGTGCAGCTTTGGATCTAGAGGTACCAACAATACCAGAACCCTCTTCACCAAGTGAGACGACCAAATCCCAGAGAGTGCCCTTGAGGTCGCAGAGATCACAATGGGCAAGGATTTCTAAGAAGAGGCCCAAGAAAAAATGAAGAACTAAATTTACTATGTCTGGGTTGTTTTCTCTTTTTTCCACAGGTTGAACCCACGCAAAGGAGGTGCGGGTCATTGACTCTAGCCTATTGGTCTGAGTACAAAGTTTATTTACAGGCAATAGTAAATGTTACATCTATAAGGTGTTGTTACATTCCTCATATATTATTTAGTAGGTGTAGTTACAACCAGCTAGTTTATAATAGTGTTACTTCACGTTCTGATAAACACTGAGACAAAGGGTACTTATATATGGCCTCTAGTTTAATGACCTTCTGGTCAATTTACCCCTTATAAAGTTATGTTAGAAGACAAATGGCTTCTTCTTAGTTCCTGAGAATCCCCCTAGATACATATCTGATGAGTCAGGAACATAATTTTTTGTTTTTTATTTCTGGTTTATTTGTTTGGCTCTTTATTGCATTGTTTAATGTTATTAACCTGTTTTCTTTTTCTTTGTTTCTTCTTCAGACTCTTTTCCTCTCTTCACTTTCTCTTTGCCCTACCCCCCTCCTCGCAAGGACTACTGCTCTACCTACTACACGAGCAATTGGCGGATTCCTCTGTCTGGGCCCTAGGGACAACGGGGCCAGGTGAGCTCCATACACAATGCTATCTGACCAGAGTTATTACGTCACATAGAGAGACCTGCACACACAGTAAAAACCCAAATGACTCATACTAATATCACTCTAATCTCTCACAATGTGAGAAGTCTTACTCCGAAACAAAAAGGAAGACAATGTCACAATTCAGACACTTAGGGGCTAATGTAATATTTCTACAAGAGAAGCACTTTATGTCAGCATATGTCCCCAAATACTGGGAAAGACAGTTTCCAATACACTACCATTCCACCATAAATCAGAAAAAAAGAGGGGTATCCATCCTATTACACTCCTCCCTGAACTTTAATCATACTGAAACCATTAGTGACAAGGAAGGTAGATACCTCATTATCAAAGGCACTCTAAATGAAGTAGAAATAGTTTTCTGTAATGTATATGCCCCAAATGAGCATCAGGAACAATTTTTAATAAATTGTCCTACCTCCTTACAAGCTGGAACTCAACTAGGATTGTCCTAGCAGGTGATTTTAATGTTTCTTTATATCCACAAGATCAGATAACAACCACTGTCAACACTGATACTCACACTAGAAATAACAAGAAAATTAAATTAATACTGCATTCCATGGAGGGACATAATTTAGTGGACTCTTGGAAAGCCCTATATGGTGTGACATCGGATCACACGTTTTATTATGCGGCACACCGTAAATATTTCATGTGTGTGGTCTGACCACTCCATAGTGATAATAAAATTAGAGGGGCTTCTCCCACCTAACTCTGTGAGAAGCTGGACATATGACCCCACAACTCTTAAAAACCCATTGCACAAGGATATGATCCTCAAAAACATGTCAGAATTCTGGAACCTCAACACAGGCAGGGTAGATAACCCATATACAGGTGTGGGCAGCACATAAAACAGTAATGAGGGGTCTTTTAATCCAAATCAAATCACAAACTAAACGCAAGGCACAGGCACTATATAATACCCTGCAAACAGAAATAGCAACCTTGGAGAGGCGACACAAATGGTCCAATTCCGTTAGCTTATATAAAAAACTACAAGACAAAAGTCAGTCCCTTAACAACATCCTTAATGACCAGTCGATCAGAGCAGGGTTAAGACTCCAATCGAAATACTTTATCTACGCAAACAAACCTGACAAATTCCTGTCCCACAAACTTAGAAATAGGACTAGAGATATGTCTATACTTGCCCTCTACAACACCAAAGGGGTACTGACCTCTAAACCTAAAGATATAGTCAACACTTTTGCAGCATATTACAGTTCTTTATATGATGGAAGGAAAGTGAACAAAACAGCAAACACACTGCAACTACTGAATACATTCTTAGAGGAGGCCACCATGCCTGAGATAAGCCAGCAGGACTTAGATTCCTTAAATGCAGATATTTCGGAAAGGGAGATAATTAGTGTCCTTCAAGACTTAAAACCGGGTAAGGCAGCCGGTCCTGATGGCTTTCCAGGCGACTATTATAGAGACTATTTAAGCCCTCTCTCACCTCTAAATTGGTTAAACTATGTAATTGCATTTTACAGGGTCATGCTATCCCCCCTGAACTTCTAGAAGCTAAAATTATAGTTCTACCCAAACCAGGCAAAGACAGGACGTTATGTCAAAATTATAGACCGATATCTCTAATCAACCAGGACCTAAAAATATTTACAAAAATTTTAGCTAACCATCTTAAACATCTCCTTCCCAAATTAATACACCCGGACCAGGTCGGCTTTATTAAAAATAGAGAGGCTCCAGACAACATCAGAAGAATGGTAACCCTACTCGACTATCTACAAGAGACAAAAACGCCTTCTCTGTTGCTCTCTTTGGACGCAGAGAAGACGTTTGACAGAGTTGACTGGGATTGCATGCAGGCAGTCTTAAATAGGATAGGTATAATGGGACCGTTTTTGGATGCAATTAAGAACATATTCTCGACTCCCTCAGCATGTGTTAGGGCTATGGGACATCAGTCCAACAGATTTGCGGTTCTTAATGGTACTCGCCAGGGGTGCCCGTTGTCCCCTTTGTTATTTGCAATCTGCATAGAACCCCTAGCCCAACATATTAGAAAATCCCCTGATATAACGGGAGTGACGGTAAGGCAAAAAGAATATAAACTCAAACTTTTTGCTGATGATATTATTCTCTCTTTGACCAGACCACTAATCACACTGCCGAACCTTTACAACACTCTCGATTCCTTCTCCTTAATATCTGGTTACAAAGTAAACTTAGAAAAATGTGAAGCCATGCCCATAGAGCTCCCAGAGCATACTAAAAAGTTAACAGAAGCAAACTTCAAATTCAAATGGGTCAAACATCATCTTAGGTATTTAGGGATCAACCTCACAAAACACTCAACAAACCTATATCAGGCCAACTACCCTCCATTATATAAATCTATTAAACGAGACTTGAATAGTTGGAATAGACTGATATTCTCTTGGTACGGAAGGCTTTCTGCGGTTAAAATGATGGTATTGCCACAGATTCTTTATCTGTTCCGCACCTTACCAAATAGGAGTCCCGGCCCCTGACCTCGATGACCTTCAAAAACGAATAAATGGTTTCATAAGGGGTAGTAAAAAAGCTAGAATCCCCTCAGATATACTCAATAGGAATAGGAAGATGGGGGGGTGGGGGCACCAAATTTTAAACATTACTATCAGACAGCCCGACTAGCAGACTACTCTCCTTAATGACCTGGAGGATACGATCATATGGACAAAGCTTGAATCGGATATTGTAGGAATAAAGCCACGTGAGCTAATCTTATGGGATCCAAAACGCAGTACAGGGAGAAAGTATCACAAATTCCCGATCACAGATTTCATGATCACGCAGTGGTCTAGATTAACCTAGTCACTAGGGCTGCTTCCTCAAAACTCTGTTAAAACTCCACTCACATGCATAGTCAGACCAGAGAATACTTTGCTGATTTATTATTTCGTAAGTGAATGGAATAATTCCTTTTTTACCTTACAGTGTGTCGGTTGATCACACTATATTAGTAGGTCTGTGATGAAAATGTGTTTTTTCCAAAAAGGATTCTAAGGTTATCCTCCTACGGTCAGTGACCATTTGTGAGTTGGTATTTTGATCGCTTGCTCTGAGATGACTTCTGAGTAAAGTTGATATGCGGTCCGTGATTCAAACTTGGTGGTGATCTTTATATCGTGACTTCTTGCGGATCCTCGGTAAGTAGATGTGGGGTTAGTCTTTGACCGGACTCCAATCCAGGAGGCTAGTTGTTCTGTGTATGGTTCTTCTTTCGGTCAGTGACCGATGGCTTGCTACAGTGTAGCCACTCCTCCTGCTGGGTTCTTTTGAAGTCTGTTCCATGCGGATAAATTAGAGCCGCTTTCTTATGAGGTTTCCTGTGAAGGTCTTTAATACAGGCAAATGGGTATAGCGCTAGGTGGTGTAAATAGCGATAGACCTTGCCGGGCTCTCTTAAAAGCGAGAGCTTGTGGAAAAAGGATTCTTGAAAGTAACGTTTGCTGTTTGGTCTTTAACACCACAATCCGTGTAAACTTTGGGATAACGTTTTAAAGGTGTGCTTATATTCCCCACCAATCCCGCAGTTTACCCCATTTGTTAACTTACTCTGAAACCTATTTTGTACCCCTCAGAGACAATACTCTGAATCCAATGATTTTGGATTGAATTGATCCAAACATCTTTGAAATATTTTAATCTGCCCTCTACCAGCTGAGCTGGAATGAGGGCCGCACCTTCATGCGGACATGGGGGCTGGCTTTGATCTTTTAAATGGCTTAGATTTATTCCAATTTGAAGAAGACTTCCAATTGGAAACAGATTCCTTTGGGGAAGGATTAGATTTCTGTTCCTTATTATGTTGAAAGGAACGAAAACGATTAGAAGCTTTAGATTTACCCTTAGTACCAAATAATTTATTACCTTGGAAAGAAAGAGATAGCAATCTGGACTTAGAAGTCATATCAGCATTCCAAGATTTAAGCCATATAGCTCTTTTAGCTAAAATAGCTAAAGACATATATCTAACATAAATTTTGATGATATCAAAAATGACATCACAAATGAAATTATTAGCATGTTGAATTAATTTAACCATGCTAGACAAATCATGATCCGATACTTGTTGCGCTAAAGTTTCCAACCAAAAAGTCGAAGCAGCTGCAACATCAGCCAAATAAATTGCAGGCCTAAGAACATGACCTGAATATAAATAAGCCTTCCTTAGATAAGATTCAAGTTTCCTATCCAAAGGATCTTTAAAAGAAGTACTATCTTCCATAGGAATAGTAGTAAGTTTAGCAAGATAGCCCCATCAACTTTGGGGATCTTTTCCCAAAACTCCAAACTAACAGTTGGCAAAGGATACAATTTTTTAAACCTTGAAGAAGGTATAAAAGAAGTACCAGGCCTATCCCATTCTTTAGAAATCATATCTGAAATAACATCAGGAACTGGAAAAACCTCTGGAATAACCACAGGAGGTTTATAAACAGAATTTAAACGTTTACTAGTTTTAATATCAAGAGGACTAGTTTCCTCCATATCTAATGTAATCAACACTTCTTTTAATAAAGAACAAATATACTCCATTTTAAATAAGAGGATTTATCAGTGTCAATATCTGAGGCAGGATCTTCTGAATCAGATAGATCCTCATCAGAGAAGAATAAATCAGTATGTTGTCGGTCATTTGAAATTTCATCAGCTCTATGAGAAGTTTTAAAAGACCTTTTACGTTTATTAGAATGCAGAATGGCAGACAAAGCCTTATGAATAGAATCAGAAATAAATTCTCTTAAATTTACAGGTATATCCTGAGCATTAGATGTTGAGGGAACAGCAACAGGTAATGAACTACTACTGATGGAAACATTTTCTGCATGTAAAAGTTTATTATGACAACTATTACAAACCACAGCTGGAGGTATAATCTCCACAAGTTTACAACAAAAGCACTTAGCTTTGATAGAACCGATATCAGGTAGCAGGGATCCAGCAGTAGATTCTGAGACAGGATCAGATTGAGACATCTTGCAAATGTAAAAGAAAAAAACATATAAAGCTAAATTATCAATTTCCTTATATGACAGTTTCAGGAATGGGAAAAAATGCAAACATAGCCCTCTGACATAGAAAAAAGGCCAGAGGCAAAAGGAATGGGGTTTTAAAGTAAGGAAAATATTTGGCGCCAAGAGTGACACACAACAAACAGAAAAATATTATTAATAAAAAAAAAAAAAACTAAGACGCCAGAAATGACTAATTTGATTCAACTAACGTAACTTTGCGCCAAAAAAATCTTGCGCCAAAGATGACGCAATAAATTTTGGCATTTTGCGCCCTCGCGAGCCTAATTCTGCCCGCAAATTTAAAGAGAGTCAATTTGAAAAAGAGACTATACCCCAGGTAAGAAATAATTTTCCTAAAAAAATGCATTTCCCAGAAATGAAACTGACAGTCTGCAAAAGGAAATATACTGAAACCTGAATCATGGCAATACATATATTTAGAACTTTATATACATACATAAAGTGCCAAACCATAGCTGAGAGTGTCTTAAAGTGAATGTAAATTTTTATGCTAAAGTGCCCGGTTTTTAAAACTTCGATTAAAAACAAGGGCACTTTAATTCATCAAAATTTTCATTTCACTCCTGTTGTGAAAAAAACAAAAAACAAAAAAAACTTACCTTTTAATCTTCACAGCAGCTCCATCTTCCTCCACCCGTTTCAAAGCCTCTTCCTGGGTCTAAAATGAGGCATCCTCCAATCACAGCAGTGAATCAGACACTGGGGGGGAAGCTGTGATTGGAGGATAACCTATCAATCATTTCTGACACCAGAAATGGCTTGTGAGACTGAAGGAAGCTGGAGCTGCTTTGCAGTTTCAAAGGTAAGTTTTTTTACACAACAGGAGTGAAATGTAAATTTTGATGAATTAAAGTGCCCCTGTTTTTAATCAAAGTTTTAAAAACCGGGCACTTTAGCATCAAAATTTACATTCACTTTAAGTAAATTAAAACATACTTACCAAAGACACCTATCCACATATAGCAGATAGCCAAACCAGTACTGAAACGGTTATCAGTAGAGGTAATGAAATATGAGATTGTATCGTCTATCTGAAAAGGGAGGTAGGAGATGAATCTCTACGACCGATAACAGAGAACCTATGAAATAGATCTCCCGTGAGGAAAACCGTTGCATTCAATAGGCGATACTCCCTTCACATCCCTCTGACATTCACTGTACTCTGAGAGGAATCAGGCTTCAAAATGCTGAGAAGCGCATATCAACGTAGAAATCTTAGCACAAACTTACTTCACCACCTCCATAGGAGGCAAAGTTAGTAAAAACTGAATTGTGGGTGTGGTGAGGGGTGTATTTATAGGCATTTTGAGGTTTGGGAATCTTTTTTTCTTTATATAGAAAATGTGTGCAACTGATATCGTCTTCTGTAAGGGGATATAAACAATTATACTGTAAATCATAAAAACTTTAAGTTACAAGGTTTAAAATATCACTGCACAGAACGAGGTTTTGTATTTGCTGTATATTATTTCTATTTTATTATTAAGATGAAGACACAGTGCTAAAGATATTGTAAATCATGATTATTTAAAACACGATATTAGATTTTCTGGGTTTAAAAAAAAAAAAAGAAACTTGTGCAAAAGATCTTGGTCACCAATAAAAAAGATGGAATGAAAAGCATTTTCCCAATCACAGTTATGCTATTGCTCATAGAAATCTCATTTAAAAAAGATGAAAGTACTGTAAATTACAATCACAAAAATGTGAGCATTAAATAAAAATAAATATTTTAAGAATAAGATAAACACCATTTCTAGATGCTACAGTGGTGATTTCTGTTTTCTCGTGTTTCCTACAGATCTCATTAGCATTGCAAGATACTGTATCATGTACTGCATATCGTTATTAAATACACATGTACATTTCTGTAACTCTCAGTACCAAATGACTTTACAATAACGATGGTTAGATGTAAACATGCCGAAAAGTTTTGCAGGTCACCTCTTATTTGTAAAGAATCAAGCTTTGGAAAAGCATGCTCACAAGTGAGAGAAAGAATTAAGACAGGGGACAGTTACCAAAACTATCTACAGAAAATCCTATTTTTTATGACAATGTGTTGTGGGAAGCTAAGAACGTAAATAGGTTATTATGTGCATTGTTATTCGTGGCATAGAAGGGTAAATCATTGGTTTGTGATACAGTAAAAGTAAAGTACAGTAAAATTACTGCATACTTCCCAATGTTCCTGTGAGGGTTTTCAGAACAGAGGGATGGGAGAGAACATTTGAGAGTTGTCCAAAAGGTCTTTTGTGGGTGGAGTTCTATCAGGAGATAAAGGCCATGTCATAAGAAGGGTTGAACAGAAGTCTGGGCATGCCATGATCGGAGCCAGGGCAGTCCTCAGAAGCCATGACATTGGACCAGAGAAACTGTGGGAAGGACAGCAGCAAGACCTCCCAGCCCGTGACAGTCCTGCAAGATCCAGGACAGTTGGGATGTATGTAATTTATTTATATGTGTTGCCGTTGAAAAAGAGTTAAATCAAAGCACTGTGTGTGCTACTGCCAGTCATTAAGGGCAAAATCACTGAACTAAATGTGTTTCCATACAAATGGGTTTCTTGATTGCTTTTGTTTTTCATTACTGGTAGCTCAGGGTATCAATCACACTTCTATGTCCGTTACTGGGAGCCAAAGTAGGGTGTTATTGATCTATATGTTGCTGGCACAAAGGGGTTAAGTTACATCTTTACTCTTTTTAATCGAGCAATGACCCTGGTTATTAGATACAAGAAAAATAATTTACATAGCTCTGCACACTGGAAACGTAACATAAGATTATCAGTGGTTACGAATACAAAAGAAATAATAAAGCCATCTGGGGTAAATGGCAATAAGGCAAAACAACAAAATTACTCTTAGAGAACATAAAAACTGAGCATTAAAATAGCCCAATCTTATTGCATATCTCCATATTACATGATTTGTCAGTTCAGAGAAATGTGCTCTTAATACACAAAGCAGCCATAACATATATATGAAAAAGGAAATCAGATGAGAGTTTACATTTTAACAGGGTGTTTCCAGATGTGATCTAATTATTCTACACAAAAATTTTTGTTTTTCACACAAATGTTTTAGTATTTTGGTTGGGCGCTAGCTATAATATTTATTTTACTTCCACTGTAAAATAGTGATTATTACCATGTATGTTTTTTTTATACTTGTTTCTGCCTTCTCTTTCCTTTTCATAGTATTGATTTATTTTAATGCTACATATAAATCTGGTTTTATACTGTTTAGTGCCTGTAAACAATCTAATCATGTGTATTGCATTTTTTCTTCTGTTATGTGTGATCAGTCCACGGGTCATCATTACTTCTGGGATATTATCTGCTCCCCTACAGGAAGTGCAAGAGGATTCACCCAGCAGAGTTGCTATATAGCTCCTCCCCTCTACGTCACCTCCAGTCATTCTCTTGCACCCAAAGACTAGATAGGAGGTGTGAGAGGACTATGGTGATTATACTTAGTTTTTAGAACTTCAATCAAAAGTTTGTTATTTTACAATAGCACCGGAGCGTGTTATTACCTCTCTGGCAGAGTTTGAAGAAGAATCTACCAGAGTTTTTTCTTATGATTTTAACCGGAGTAGTTAAGATCATATTGCTGTTTCTCGGCCATCTGAGGGAGGTAAAGACTTCAGATCAGGGGACAGCGGGCAGTTGAATCTGCATTGAGGTATGTAGCAGTTTTTATTTTCTGAATGGAATTGATGAGAAAATCCTGCCATACCGTTATAATGAACATGTATGTATACTCTACACTTTAGTATTCTGGGGATGGTATTTCACCGGAATTACTCTGTAAAAGTACATTAAACCTTTTAATAGGTATTTTTCATGTTAAACGTTTTTGCTGGAATGTAGAATCGTTTGCATTAATGAGGTACTGAGTGAATAAATATTTGGGCATTATTTTTCCACTTGGCAGTTTGCTTGTTTTAATTATGACAGTTTCGTTTCTCTCTCACTGCTGTGTGTGAGAGGGAGGGGCCGTTTTTGGCGCTCTTTGCTACGCATCAAAAATTTCCAGTCAGTTACTGTTGTATTTTCTGCATGATCCGGTTCATCTCTAACAGAACTCAGGGGTCTTCAAACTTCTTTGAAGGGAGGTAGATTCTCTCAGCAGAGCTGTGAGACTTATATAGTGACTGTGATTTAAAACGTTGCTCTGTAATTTTTATGTTTAAAATTTAATTAGTGTTACTTTACTAATGGGAACAAACCTTTGCTAAAAAGTTGTGTTGTTTTTAAAGAGTGATGCTATAACTGTTTTTCAGTTCATTATTTCAACTGTCATTTAATCGTTTAGTGCTTCTTGAGGCACAGTACGTTTTTGTTAAATAAGATTGTAACCGAGTTGCATGTTTATTGCTAGTGTGTTAAACATGTCTGATTCAGAGGAAGATACCTGTGTCATTTGTTCCAATGCCAAGGTGGAGCCCAATAGAAATTTATGTACTAACTGTATTGATGCTACTTTAAATAAAAGCCAATCTGTACAAATTGAACAAATTTCACCAAACAGCGAGGGGAGAGTTATGCCGACTAACTCGCCTCACGTGTCAGTACCTGCATCTCCCGCCCGGGAGGTGCGTGATATTATGGCGCCTAGTACATCTGGGCAGCCATTACAGATAACATTACAAGATATGGCTACTGTCATGACTGAAGTTTTGGCTAAATTACCAGAACTAAGAGGCAAGCGTGATCACTCTGGGGTGAGAACAGAGTGCGCTGATAATTCTAGGGCCATGTCTGATACTGCGTCACAGCTTGCAGAGCATGAGGACGGAGAGCTTCATTCTGTAGGTGACGGTTCTGATCCAAGCAGATTGGATTCAGATATTTCAAATTTTAAATTTAAATTGGAAAACCTCTGTGTATTACTAGGGGAGGTCTTAGCGGCTCTTAACGATTGTAACACTGTTGCAATACCAGAGAAAATGTGTAGGTTGGATAAATACTTTGCGGTACCGGCGAGTACTGACGTTTTTCCTATACCTAAGAGATTAACTGAAATTGTTACTAAGGAGTGGGATAGACCCGGTGTGCCGTTCTCACCCCCTCCAATATTTAGAAAGATGTTTCCAATAGACGCCACCACACGGGACTTATGGCAAACGGTCCCTAAGGTGGAGGGAGCAGTTTCTACTTTAGCTAAGCGCACCACTATCCCGGTGGAGGATAGCTGTGCTTTTTCAGATCCTATGGATAAAAAATTAGAGGGTTACCTTAAGAAAATGTTTGTTCAACAAGGTTTTATATTACAACCCCTTGCATGCATCGCGCCGATTACGGCTGCGGCAGCATTTTGGATTGAGTCTCTGGAAGAGAACCTTAGTTCAGCTACGCTGGACGACATTACGGACAGGCTTAGAGTCCTTAAACTAGCTAATTCATTCATTTCGGAGGCCGTAGTACATTTAACCAAACTTACGGCTAAGAATTCAGGATTCGCCATTCAGGCACGTAGGGCGCTGTGGCTAAAATCCTGGTCGGCTGATGTAACTTCTAAGTCCAAATTACTTAATATACCTTTCAAGGGGCAAACTTTATTTGGGCCCGGTTTGAAAGAAATTATTGCTGACATTACAGGAGGTAAGGGCCACGCTCTACCTCAAGACAAAGCCAAAGCTAAGGCTAGACAGTCTAATTTTCGTCCCTTTCGGAATTTCAAATCAGGAACAGCATCAACTTCCACTGCACCAGGTGGAATGGGGATTACTCAGATTTGTCCCCCACTCTGAATCTGGATCAAGAGACCAGAAACTCTCTTCTATGGTGGCTTTCTCGGCCACATCTGTCCAGGGGGATGCCATTCAGCAGGCCGGACTGGACAATTGTAACAACAGACGCCAGCCTACTAGGTTGGGGCGCTGTCTGGAATTCTCTGAAGGCTCAGGGACAATGGAGTCAGGAGGAAAGTCTCCTGCCAATAAACATTCTGGAATTGAGAGCAGTTCTCAATGCCCTTCTAGCTTGGCCCCAGTTAAAAACTCGGGGGTTCATCAGGTTTCAGTCGGACAACATCACGACTGTAGCTTACATCAACCATCAGGGAGGGACAAGAAGTTCCCTAGCAATGATGGAAGTATCAAAGATAATTTGCTGGGCAGAGTCTCACTCTTGCCACCTGTCAGCAATCCACATCCCGGGAGTGGAGAACTGGGAGGCGGATTTCTTGAGTCGCCAGACTTTTCATCCGGGGGAGTGGGAACTTCATCCGGAGGTCTTTGCCCAAATACTTCGACGTTGGGGCAAACCAGAGATAGATCTCATGGCGTCTCGCCAGAACGCCAAACTTCCTCGCTACGGATCCAGATCCAGGGATCCGGGAGCGGTTCTGATAGATGCTTTGACAGCACCTTGGAACTTCAGGATGGCTTATGTGTTTCCACCCTTCCCGCTGCTTCCTCGATTGATTGCCAAAATCAAACAGGAGAGAGCATCAGTGATTCTAATAGCGCCTGCATGGCCACGCAGGACTTGGTATGCAGATCTAGTGGACATGTCATCCTGTCCGCCTTGGTCTCTACCTCTAAGACAGGACCTTCTGATTCAGGGTCCATTCAAACATCAAAATCTAACTTCTCTGAAGCTGACTGCTTGGAAATTGAACGCTTGATTTTATCAAAACGTGGTTTTTCTGAGTCGGTTATTGATACCCTGATACAGGCTAGGAAGCCTGTTACCAGAAGGATTTACCATAAGATATGGCGTAAATACCTATACTGGTGTGAATCCAAAGATTACTCCTGGAGTAAGGTTAGGATTCCTAGGATATTGTCTTTTCTACAAGAAGGTTTAGAAAAGGGTTTATCGGCTAGCTCATTAAAGGGACAGATCTCAGCTCTGTCCATCTTGTTTCACAGGCGTCTGTCAGAAAATCCAGACGTCCAGGCTTTTTGTCAGGCTTTAGCTAGGATCAAGCCTGTGTTTAAAACTGTTGCTCCGCCATGGAGTTTAAACTTAGTTCTTAACGTTTTACAGGGTGTTCCGTTTGAACCCCTTCATTCCATTGATATAAAATTGTTATCTTGGAAAGTTCTATTTTTAATGGCTATTTCCTCGGCTCGAAGAGTCTCTGAGTTATCAGCCTTACATTGTGATTCCCCTTATCTGATCTTTCACTCAGACAAGGTAGTTCTGCGTACTAAACCTGGGTTCTTACCTAAGGTAGTCACTAACAGGAATATCAATCAAGAGATTGTTGTTCCATCCTTGTGTCCAAATCCTTCTTCAAAGAAGGAACGTCTTCTACACAATCTGGATGTAGTTCGTGCCCTCAAGTTCTACTTGCAGGCAACTAAGGATTTTCGACAAACGTCTTCCCTGTTTGTCGTGTACTCTGGTCAGAGGAGAGGTCATAAGGCTTCGGCTACCTCTCTCTCCTTCTGGCTTCGTAGTATAATTCGTTTAGCCTATGAGACTGCTGGACAGCAGCCTCCTGAAAGAATTACAGCTCATTCTACTAGAGCTGTGGCTTCCACTTGGGCCTTTAAGAATGAGGCCTCTGTTGAACAGATTTGCAAGGCTGCAACTTGGTCTTCGCTTCATACTTTTTCCAAATTTTACAAATTTGACACTTTTGCTTCTTCGGAGGCTATTTTTGGGAGAAAGGTTCTTCAGGCAGTGGTTCCTTCTGTATAATGAGCCTGCCTATCCCTCCCGTCATCCGTGTACTTTTGCTTTGGTATTGGTATCCCAGAAGTAATGATGACCCGTGGACTGATCACACATAACAGAAGAAAACATAATTTATGCTTACCTGATAAATTCCTTTCTTCTGTTGTGTGATCAGTCCACGGCCCACCCTGTTTTTTAAGGCAGGTAAATATTTTTTAAATTATAATCCAGTCACCACTACACCCTTGGCTTCTCCTTTCTCGTTGGTCTTTGGTCGAATGACTGGAGGTGACGTAGAGGGGAGGAGCTATATAGCAACTCTGCTGGGTGAATCCTCTTGCACTTCCTGTAGGGGAGCAGATAATATCCCAGAAGTAATGATGACCCGTGGACTGATCACACAACAGAAGAAAGGAATTTATCAGGTAAGCATAAATTATGTTTTTTAAATTTACGTCGCTTTATAATTTTCCACTTTTCATGCATATTGACACATTTGTGTGTGTTTTTTTTAGACTTGTGCGCAGCGAAAACATTTGTTTCGGATCGATTCGGATGTTTTCGAATTTTGTTTTCGGATCGAATTGAATTTGGATACATTCGAATGCATTTGTTTCGGATTCGAATAAATTTGGATGTATTCGGTTCGGATTCCATTCCTAAATTCGGAAGTTCGGTATGTGTTAGGTGGGATGTGCTGTGTATTAGACTAGTATTATGTACTGTAATATTAGGTGTAACACATAGCAGAGTGATATAACCTAATATACAGTACAATACTAGTGTAATTGTGATTAGTCCATAGCCATCAGAATAAATCCGAACTAATTCGGATTTATTCATTAGATTCAGTGCTACGGTAATTTGGAAATTGAAATCGATCCGAATCTCCGAATTTGACAAATCCGTCCGAATTTAAATTCGGAACAAAACGAAACGCACATGTCTAGTTTTTTTCAATACTCTCTGAAATGCTGAAGAGCATCTTCTGAAATGTGACTGCTATATGCTACACAATGCTACTCATTTCTATTTCTCCCCTGATTGGCCACAGTAAAGATAAATATGATTAAGTAATACACTAGAACACTCTGCAATTTAACCCCTTAATGACACAGATGCACCCTGCACATTGCTTTAAGGTTTTTTTTAACTCTATAATCGCCTGGATCTCACAGAAAGCAGCAAGAAGCATTATTACTGTTTGCCTCACTCCAGGAGACATTCAGCAATAGCGTGCTCTCGCTGCTGTAGGTTAGAACCACACTAGTTAACCCCTTACAGAGAAAAGGAAAGTCAACATACATAGGCTTGTCATAAAGAGACTTGAAACCTAACATTTGTCTTTCATGATTCAGATAGAGCATGCATTTTTAAATAACCGAATTTACTTCGATAATCAAATTTTCTTGTTATCTTTTGTTGAAATATGCTCAGGAGTGTGCACGTGTCTGGAACACTATATGGTAGCAGTATTGCAAGAATCTTATCCATTTGCAAGAGCATTAGATGACAGCACTATTTCCTTCTATGTAGTACTCCAGAGACCTACTAGGTATCTCTTCAACAAAGAACACCATGGGAACAAAACAAAAATGATAATAGAAGTAAATTGGTAAAATTAAAGGTACAGTCTACACCAGAATTTTTATTGTTTTAAAAGATAGATAATCCCTTTATTACTCATTCCCTAGTTTTGCATAACCAACACAGTTATAATTATACACGTTTTACCTCTGTAATTACCTTGTATCTAAGCCTCTGCAGACTGCCCCCTTATTTCAGTTCTTTTGACAGACATCCATTTTAGCCAATCAGAGCTTGCTCACTGGAATGCCACATGCGTGAGCACAGTGTTATCTATATGATAAACGTGAACTAACACCTTCTAGTGGCGAAAAACGGTCAAAATGCCCTGAGAGAAGAGGCGGCCTTCAAGGGCTTAGAAATTAGCATACGAACCTCCTAGGTTAAGCTTTCAACTAAGAATATCAAGAGAACAAAGCAAAATTGGTGATTAAAGTAAATTGGAAACGTGTTTAAAATTACATTCTCTATCTGAATCATGAAAGTTTATTTTGGACTAGACTGTCCCTTTAATTAAAATTGTATTCTCCGTCTGAATTACAAAAGAACATTTTTTTTGGAGAGTTATAACCTCTAAAACGTTTTGTTTTTTTCTTCGCATTGATGTGTAGCCAGGTGATTGGTTTAAATTGTGGTGCTTATAGGGTTAATGAGCCTGATGACTGTGCATGCAGATATTTAAATGCAAAAAGCAGTTCAGGTAGATGAGCAAACTCACAGTAGCAGACAGATTAGTATTCTAAGGTACTGTGGTGAGTGGCTAGAAGAGACATGGTACACAGCTACTGAGGTGAGTGTCTGATGGTAGAATACACAGGTACTGAGGTGAGTGTCTGATGGCAGCATGCACAGCTACTGAGGTGAGTGTCTGATGGTAGAATACACAGGTACTGAGGTGAGTGTCTGATGGCAGAATGCACAGCTACTGAGGTGAGTGTCTGATGGCAGAATGCACAGCTACTGAGGTGAGTGTCTGATGGTAAAATACACAGGTACTGAGGTGAGTGTCTGATGGCAGCATGCACAGCTACTGAGGTGAGTGTCTGATGGCAGAATACACAGCTACTGAGGTGAGTGTCTGATGGCAGAATACACAGCTACTGAGGTGAGTGTCTGATGGCAGAATACACAGCTACTGAGGTGAGTGTCTGATGGTAGAATACACAGGTACTGAGGTGAGTGTCTGATGGTAGAATACACAGGTACTGAGGTGAGTGTCTGAAGCAGGATACACAGCTACTGAGGTGAGTGTCTGATGGTAAAATACACAGGTACTGAGGTGAGTGTCTGATGGCAGAATACACAGCTACTGAGGTGAGTGTCTGATGGTAGAATACACAGGTACTGAGGTGAGTGTCTGAAGCAGGATACACAGCTACTGAGGTGAGTGTCTGATGGTAAAATACACAGGTACTGAGGTGAGTGTCTGATGGCAGAATACACAGCTACTGAGGTGAGTGTCTGATGGCAGAATACACAGCTACTGAGGTGAGTGTCTGATGGTAGAATACACAGGTACTGAGGTGAGTGTCTGAAGCAGGATACACAGCTACTGAGGTGAGTGTCTGATGGTAAAATACACAGGTACTGAGGTGAGTGTCTGATGGCAGCATGCACAGCTACTGAGGTGAGTGTCTGATGGTAAAATACACAGGTACTGAGGTGAGTGTCTGATGGTAGAATACACAGCTACTGAGGTGAGTGTCTGATGGCAGCATGCACAGCTACTGAGGTGAGTGTCTGATGGTAAAATACACAGGTACTGAGGTGAGTGTCTGATGGCAGCATGCACAGCTACTGAGGTGAGTGTCTGATGGTAAAATACACAGGTACTGAGGTGAGTGTCTGATGGTAAAATACACAGGTACTGAGGCGAGTGTCTGATGGTAGAATACACAGGTACTGAGGTGAGTGTCTGAAACAGAATACACAGCTACTGAGGTGAGTGTCTGATGGTAGAATACACAGCTACTGAGGTGAGTGTCTGATGGTAGAATACACAGCTACTGAGGTGAGTGTCTCATGGCAGCATGCACAGCTACTGAGGTGAGTGTCTGATGGCAGAATACACAGGTACTGAGGTGAGTGTCTGATGGCAGAATACACAGCTACTGAGGTGAGTGTCTGATGGTAGAATACACAGAGACTGAGGTGAGTGTCTGATGGTAGAATACACAGCGACTGAGGTGAGTGTCTGATGGTAGAATACACAGGTACTGAGGTGAGTGTCTGATGGTAGAATACACAGGTACTGAGGTGAGTGTCTGATGGTGGAATACACAGGTACTGAGGTGAGTGTCTGATGGCAGAATACAAAGGTACTGAGGTGAGTGTCTGATGGCAGAATACACAGGTACTGAGGTGAGTGTCTGAAGCAGGATACACAGGCACTGAGGTGAGTGTCTGATGGCAGAAAACACAGGTACTGAGGTGAGTGTCTGATGGCAGAATACACAGGTACTGAGGTGAGTGTCTGATGGCAGAATGCACAGGTACTGAGATGAGTGTCTGAAGCAGGATACACAGGTACTAAGGTGAGTGTCTGATGGCAGAATACACAGGTACTGAGGTGAGTGTCTGATGGCAGAATACACAGGTACTGAGGTGAGTGTCTGATGGCAGAATACACAGGTACTGAGGTGAGTGTCTGAAGCAGAATACACAGCTACTGAGGTGAGTGTCTAAAGCAGAATACACAGCTACTGAGGAGAGTGTCTGATGGCAGAATGCACAGCTACTGAGGTGAGTGTCTGATGGCAGAATGCACAGCTACTGAGGTGAGTGTCTGATGGCAGAATACACAGGTACTGAGGTGAGTGTCTGATGGCAGCATGCACAGCTACTGAGGTGAATGTCTGATGGTAAAATACACAGGTACTGAGGTGAGTGTCTGATGGCAGAATACACAGGTACTGAGGTGAGTGTCTGATGGTAAAATACACAGGTACTGAGGTGAGTGTCTGATGGTACAATACACAGGTACTGAGGTGAGTGTCTGATGGTACAATACACAGGTACTGAGGTGAGTGTCTGATGGCAGAATACACAGCTACTGAGGTGAGTGTCTGATGGCAGAATACACAGGTACTGAGGTGAGTGTCTGATGGCAGAATACACAGGTACTGAGGTGAGTGTCTGATGGCAGAATACACAGCTACTGAGGTGAGTGACTGATGGCAGAATACACAGGTACTGAGGTGAGTGTCTGATGGTAGAATACACAGGTACTGATGTGAGTGTCTGATGGCAGAATACACAGGTACTGAGGTGAGTGTCTGATGGCAGAATACACAGGTACTGAGGTGAGTGTCTGATGGCAGAATACACAGGTACTGAGGTGAGTGTCTGATGGCAGAATACACAGGTACTGAGGTGTGTGTCTGATGGCCGAATACACAGGTACTGAGGTGTGTGTCTGATGGTAGAATACACAGGTACTGAGGTGAGTGTCTGATGGTAGAATACACAGGTACTGATGTGAGTGTCTGATGGTAGAATACACAGGTACTGAGGTGAGTGTCTGATGGTAGAATACACAGGTACTGATGTGAGTGTCTGATGGCAGAATACACAGGTACTGAGGTGAGTGTCTGATGGCAGAATACACAGGTACTGAGGTGAGTGTCTGATGGCAGAATACACAGGTACTGAGGTGAGTGTCTGATGGCAGAATACACAGGTACTGAGGTGAGAGTCTGATGGCAGAATACACAGCTACTGAGGTGAGTGTCTGATGACAGAATACACAGGTACTGAGGTGAGTGTCTGATGGCAGAATAAACAGCTACTGAGGTGAGTGTCTGAAGCAGAAAACACAGCTACTGAGGTGAGTGTCTGATGGCAGAATACACAGGTACTGAGGTGAGTGTCTGATGGTAGAATACACAGGTACTGAGGTGAGTGTCTGATGGCAGCATGCACAGCTACTGAGGTGAGTGTCTGATGGTAAAATACACAGGTACTGAGGTGAGTGTCTGATGGCAGAATACACAGGTACTGAGGTGAGTGTCTGATGGTAGAATACACAGGTACTGAGGTGAGTGTCTAATGGTAGAATACACAGGTACTGATGTGAGTGTCTGATAGTAGAATAGACAGGTACTGAGGTGAGTGTCTGAAGCAGAATACACAGGTACTGAGGTGAGTGTCTGATGGCAGAATACACAGGTACTGAGGTGAGTGTCTGATGGCAGAATACACAGGTACTGAGGTGAGTGTATGAAGCAGAATACACAGGTACTGAGGTGAGTGTCTGATGGTAGAATACACAGGTACTGAGGTGAGTGTCTGATGGCAGAATACACAGGTACTGAGGTGAGTGTATGAAGCAGAATACACAGGTACTGAGGTGAGTGTCTGATGGTAGAATACACAGGTACTGAGGTGAGTGTCTGATGGCAGAATACACAGCTACTAAGGTGAGTGTCTGATGGTAGAATACACAGGTACTGAGGTGAGTGTCTGATGGTAGAATACACAGGTACTGAGGTGAGTGTCTGAAGCAGAATACACAGGCACTGAGGTGAGTGTCTGAAGCAGGATACACAGGTACTGAGGTGAGTGTCTGAAGCAGAATACACAGGTACTGAGGTGAGTGACTGATGGCAGAATACACAGGTACTGTAGTAAGTGTCTGATGGCAGAATACACAGCTACTGAGGTGAGTGTCTGATGGCAGCATGCACTGCTACTGAGGTGAGTGTCTGATGGTAGAATACACAGGTACTGAGGTGAGTGTCTGATGGTAGAATACACAGGTACTGAGGTGAGTGTTTGAAGCAGAATACACAGGTACTGAGGTGAGTGTCTGATGGCAGAATACACAGGTACTGAGGTGAGTGACTGATGGCAGAATACACAGCTACTGAGGTGAGTGTCTGATGGCAGAATACACAGGTACTGAGGTGAGTGTCTGATGGTAAAATACACAGGTACTGAGGTGAGTGTCTGATGGCAGCATGCACAGCTACTGAGGTGAGTGTCTGATGGTAAAATACACAGGTACTGAGGTGAGTGTCTGATGGTAAAATACACAGGTACTGAGGTGAGTGTCTGATGGTAGAATACACAGGTACTGAGGTGAGTGTCTGAAACAGAATACACAGCTACTGAGGTGAGTGTCTGATGGTAGAATACACAGCTACTGAGGTGAGTGTCTGATGGTAGAATACACAGCTACTGAGGTGAGTGTCTCATGGCAGCATGCACAGCTACTGAGGTGAGTGTCTGATGGCAGAATACACAGGTACTGAGGTGAGTGTCTGATGGCAGAATACACAGCTACTGAGGTGAGTGTCTGATGGTAGAATACACAGCTACTGAGGTGAGTGTCTCATGGCAGCATGCACAGCTACTGAGGTGAGTGTCTGATGGCAGAATACACAGGTACTGAGGTGAGTGTCTGATGGCAGAATACACAGCTACTGAGGTGAGTGTCTGATGGTAGAATACACAGCTACTGAGGTGAGTGTCTGATGGCAGCATGCACAGCTACTGAGGTGAGTGTCTGATGGCAGCATGCACAGCTACTGAGGTGAGTGTCTGATGGTAGAATACACAGGTACTGAGGTGAGTGTCTGATGGCAGAATGCACAGCTACTGAGGTGAGTGTCTGATGGCAGAATGCACAGCTACTGAGGTGAGTGTCTGATGGCAGAATACACAGGTACTGAGGTGAGTGTCTGAAGCAGAATACACAGGTACTGAGGTGAGTGTCTGATGGTAGAATACACAGGTACTGAGGTGAGTGTCTGAAGCAGAATACACAGCTACTGAGGTGAGTGTCTGATGGTAGAATACACAGCGACTGAGGTGAGTGTCTGATGGTAGAATACACAGGTACTGAGGTGAGTGTCTGATGGTGGAATACACAGGTACTGAGGTGAGTGTCTGATGGCAGAATACACAGGTACTGAGGTGAGTGTCTGATAGCAGAATACACAGGTACTGAGGTGAGTGTCTGAAGCAGGATACACAGGCACTGAGGTGAGTGTCTGATGGCAGAATGCACTGCTACTGAGGTGAGTGTCTGATGGTAGAATACACAGGTACTGAGGTGAGTGTCTGATGGTAGAATACACAGGTACTGAGGTGAGTGTTTGAAGCAGAATACACAGGTACTGAGGTGAGTGTCTGATGGCAGAATACACAGGTACTGAGGTGAGTGACTGATGGCAGAATACACAGGTACTGAGGTGAGTGTCTGATGGTAAAATACACAGGTACTGAGGTGAGTGTCTGATGGCAGCATGCACAGCTACTGAGGTGAGTGTCTGATGGTAAAATACACAGGTACTGAGGTGAGTGTCTGATGGTAGAATACACAGGTACTGAGGTGAGTGTCTGATGGTAGAATACACAGGTACTGAGGTGAGTGTTTGAAGCAGAATACACAGGTACTGAGGTGAGTGTCTGATGGCAGAATACACAGGTACTGAGGTGAGTGTCTGATGGCAGAATACACAGGTACTGAGGTGAGTGACTGATGGCAGAATACACAGCTACTGAGGTGAGTGTCTGATGGCAGAATACACAGGTACTGAGGTGAGTGTCTGATGGTAAAATACACAGGTACTGAGGTGAGTGTCTGATGGCAGCATGCACAGCTACTGAGGTGAGTGTCTGATGGTAAAATACACAGGTACTGAGGTGAGTGTCTGATGGTAAAATACACAGGTACTGAGGTGAGTGTCTGATGGTAGAATACACAGGTACTGAGGTGAGTGTCTGAAACAGAATACACAGCTACTGAGGTGAGTGTCTGATGGTAGAATACACAGCTACTGAGGTGAGTGTCTGATGGTAGAATACACAGCTACTGAGGTGAGTGTCTCATGGCAGCATGCACAGCTACTGAGGTGAGTGTCTGATGGCAGAATACACAGGTACTGAGGTGAGTGTCTGATGGCAGAATACACAGCTACTGAGGTGAGTGTCTGATGGTAGAATACACAGCTACTGAGGTGAGTGTCTCATGGCAGCATGCACAGCTACTGAGGTGAGTGTCTGATGGCAGAATACACAGGTACTGAGGTGAGTGTCTGATGGCAGAATACACAGCTACTGAGGTGAGTGTCTGATGGTAGAATACACAGCTACTGAGGTGAGTGTCTGATGGCAGCATGCACAGCTACTGAGGTGAGTGTCTGATGGCAGCATGCACAGCTACTGAGGTGAGTGTCTGATGGTAGAATACACAGGTACTGAGGTGAGTGTCTGATGGCAGAATGCACAGCTACTGAGGTGAGTGTCTGATGGCAGAATGCACAGCTACTGAGGTGAGTGTCTGATGGCAGAATACACAGGTACTGAGGTGAGTGTCTGAAGCAGAATACACAGGTACTGAGGTGAGTGTCTGATGGTAGAATACACAGGTACTGAGGTGAGTGTCTGAAGCAGAATACACAGCTACTGAGGTGAGTGTCTGATGGTAGAATACACAGCGACTGAGGTGAGTGTCTGATGGTAGAATACACAGGTACTGAGGTGAGTGTCTGATGGTGGAATACACAGGTACTGAGGTGAGTGTCTGATGGCAGAATACACAGGTACTGAGGTGAGTGTCTGATAGCAGAATACACAGGTACTGAGGTGAGTGTCTGAAGCAGGATACACAGGCACTGAGGTGAGTGTCTGATGGCAGAAAACACAGGTACTGAGGTGAGTGTCTGATGGCAGAATACACAGGTACTGAGGTGAGTGTCTGATGGCAGAATACACAGGTACTGAGATGAGTGTCTGAAGCAGGATACACAGGTACTAAGGTGAGTGTCTGATGGCAGAATACACAGGTACTGAGGTGAGTGTCTGATGGCAGAATACACAGGTACTGAGGTGAGTGTCTGATGGCAGAATACACAGGTACTGAGGTGAGTGTCTGAAGCAGAATACACAGCTACTGAGGTGAGTGTCTAAAGCAGAATACACAGCTACTGAGGAGAGTGTCTGATGGCAGAATGCACAGCTACTGAGGTGAGTGTCTGATGGCAGAATGCACAGCTACTGAGGTGAGTGTCTGATGGCAGAATACACAGGTACTGAGGTGAGTGTCTGATGGCAGCATGCACAGCTACTGAGGTGAATGTCTGATGGTAAAATACACAGGTACTGAGGTGAGTGTCTGATGGCAGAATACACAGGTACTGAGGTGAGTGTCTGATGGTAAAATACACAGGTACTGAGGTGAGTGTCTGATGGTACAATACACAGGTACTGAGGTGAGTGTCTGATGGCAGAATACACAGCTACTGAGGTGAGTGTCTGATGGCAGAATACACAGGTACTGAGGTGAGTGTCTGATGGCAGAATACACAGGTACTGAGGTGAGTGTCTGATGGCAGAATACACAGCTACTGAGGTGAGTGAGTGATGGCAGAATACACAGGTACTGAGGTGAGTGTCTGATGGCAGAATACGCAGGTACTGAGGTGAGTGTCTGATGGTAGAATACACAGGTACTGATGTGAGTGTCTGATGGCAGAATACACAGGTACTGAGGTGAGTGTCTGATGGCAGAATACACAGGTACTGAGGTGAGTGTCTGATGGCAGAATACACAGGTACTGAGGTGAGTGTCTGATGGCAGAATACACAGGTACTGAGGTGTGTGTCTGATGGCCGAATACACAGGTACTGAGGTGTGTGTCTGATGGTAGAATACACAGGTACTGAGGTGAGTGTCTGATGGTAGAATACACAGGTACTGATGTGAGTGTCTGATGGTAGAATACACAGGTACTGAGGTGAGTGTCTGATGGTAGAATACACAGGTACTGATGTGAGTGTCTGATGGCAGAATACACAGGTACTGAGGTGAGTGTCTGATGGCAGAATACACAGGTACTGAGGTGAGTGTCTGATGGCAGAATACACAGGTACTGAGGTGAGTGTCTGATGGCAGAATACACAGGTACTGAGGTGAGTGTCTGATGGCAGAATACACAGGTACTGAGGTGAGAGTCTGATGGCAGAATACACAGCTACTGAGGTGAGTGTCTGATGACAGAATACACAGGTACTGAGGTGAGTGTCTGATGGCAGAATAAACAGCTACTGAGGTGAGTGTCTGAAGCAGAAAACACAGCTACTGAGGTGAGTGTCTGATGGCAGAATACACAGGTACTGAGGTGAGTGTCTGATGGTAGAATACACAGGTACTGAGGTGAGTGTCTGATGGCAGCATGCACAGCTACTGAGGTGAGTGTCTGATGGTAAAATACACAGGTACTGAGGTGAGTGTCTGATGGCAGAATACACAGGTACTGAGGTGAGTGTCTGATGGTAGAATACACAGGTACTGAGGTGAGTGTCTAATGGTAGAATACACAGGTACTGATGTGAGTGTCTGATAGTAGAATAGACAGGTACTGAGGTGAGTGTCTGAAGCAGAATACACAGGTACTGAGGTGAGTGTCTGATGGCAGAATACACAGGTACTGAGGTGAGTGTCTGATGGCAGAATACACAGGTACTGAGGTGAGTGTATGAAGCAGAATACACAGGTACTGAGGTGAGTGTCTGATGGTAGAATACACAGGTACTGAGGTGAGTGTCTGATGGCAGAATAGACAGGTACTGAGGTGAGTGTCTGAAGCAGAATACACAGGTACTGAGGTGAGTGTCTGATGGCAGAATACACAGGTACTGAGGTGAGTGTCTGATGGCAGAATACACAGGTACTGAGGTGAGTGTATGAAGCAGAATACACAGGTACTGAGGTGAGTGTCTGATGGTAGAATACACAGGTACTGAGGTGAGTGTCTGATGGCAGAATACACAGGTACTGAGGTGAGTGTCTGATGGTAGAATACACAGGTACTGAGGTGAGTGTCTGATGGCAGAATACACAGCTACTAAGGTGAGTGTCTGATGGTAGAATACACAGGTACTGAGGTGAGTGTCTGATGGTAGAATACACAGGTACTGAGGTGAGTGTCTGAAGCAGAATACACAGGCACTGAGGTGAGTGTCTGAAGCAGGATACACAGGTACTGAGGTGAGTGTCTGAAGCAGAATACACAGGTACTGAGGTGAGTGACTGATGGCAGAATACACAGGTACTGTAGTAAGTGTCTGATGGCAGAATACACAGCTACTGAGGTGAGTGTCTGATGGCAGCATGCACTGCTACTGAGGTGAGTGTCTGATGGTAGAATACACAGGTACTGAGGTGAGTGTCTGATGGTAGAATACACAGGTACTGAGGTGAGTGTCTGATGGCAGAATACACAGGTACTGAGGTGAGTGTCTGATGGCAGAATACACAGCTACTGAGGTGAGTGTCTGATGGCAGAATACACAGGTACTGAGGTGAGTGTCTGATGGCAGAATACACAGGTACTGAGGTGAGTGTCTGATGGCAGAATACACAGGTACTGAGGTGAGTGTTTGAAGCAGAATACACAGGTACTGAGGTGAGTGTCTGATGGCAGAATACACAGGTACTGAGGTGAGTGACTGATGGCAGAATACACAGCTACTGAGGTGAGTGACTGATGGCAGAATACACAGCTACTGAGGTGAGTGTCTGATGGCAGAATACACAGGTACTGAGGTGAGTGACTGATGGCAGAATACACAGGTACTGAGGTGAGTGTCTGATGGTAGAATACACAGGTACTGATGTGAGTGTCTGATGGTAGAATACACAGCTACTGAGGTGAGTGTCTGATGGTAGAATACACAGCTACTGAGGTGAGTGTCTGATGGCAGAATACACAGGTACTGAGGTGAGTGTCTGATGGCAGAATACACAGGTACTGAGGTGAGTGTCTGATGGCAGAATACACAGCTACTGAGGTGAGTGTCTGATGGCAGAATACACAGGTACTGAGGTGAGTGTCTGATGGCAGAATACACAGGTACTGAGGTGAGTGTCTGATGGCAGAATACACAGGTACTGAGGTGAGTGTCTGATCAGGATACACAGGTACTGAGGTGAGTGTCTGATGGCAGAATACACAGGTACTGAGGTGAGTGTCTGATGGCAGAATACACAGCTACTGTGGTGAGTGTCTGATGGCAGAATACACAGGTACTGAGGTGAGTGTCTGATGGCAGAATACACAGGTACTGAGGTGAGTGTCTGATGGCAGAATACACAGGTACTGAGGTGAGTGACTGATGGCAGAATACACAGGTACTGAGGTGAGTGTCTGATGGCAGAATACACAGGTACTGATGTGAGTGTCTGATGGCAGAATACACAGGTACTGAGGTGAGTGACTGATGGCAGAATACACAGGTACTGAGGTGAGTGTCTGAAGCAGAATACACAGGTACTGAGGTGAGTGTCTGATGGCAGAATACACAGGTACTGAGGTGAGTGTCTGATGGCAGAATACACAGGTACTGAGGTGAGTGTCTGATGGCAGAATACACAGGTACTGAGGTGAGTGTCTGATGGCAGAATACACAGGTACTGAGGTGAGTGTCTGATGGCAGAATACACAGGTACTGAGGTGAGTGTCTGATGGCAGAATACACAGGTACTGAGGTGAGTGTCTGATGGCAGAATACACAGGTACTGAGGTGAGTGTCTGATGGCAGAATACACAGGTACTGAGGTGAGTGTCTGATGGCAGAATACACAGGTACTGAGGTGAGTGTCTGAAGCAGAATATACAGGTACTGAGGTGAGTGTCTGAAGCAGAATACACAGGCACTGAGGTGAGTGTCTGAGCAGAATACACAGGTACTGAGGTGAGTGTCTGAGCAGAATACACAGGTACTGAGGTGAGTGTCTGAAGCAGGATACACAGGCACTGAGGTGAGTGTATGAAGCAGGATACACAGGTACTGAGGTGAGTGTATGAAGCAGGATACACAGGTACTGAGGTGAGTGTCTGAAGCAGAATACACAGGTACTGAGGTGAGTGTCTGAAGCAGGATACACAGGTACTATGGTGAGTGTATGAAGCAGGATACACAGGTACTGAGGTGAGTGTCTGAAGCAGAATACACAGGTACTGAGGTGAGTGTCTGAAGCAGGATACACAGGCACTGAGGTGAGTGTCTGAAGCAGGATACACAGGCACTGAGGTGAGTGTCTGAAGCAGAATACACAGGTACTGAGGCGAGTGTCTGAAGCAGGATACACAGGTACTGAGGCGAGTGTCTGAAGCAGGATACACAGGTACTATGGTGAGTGTCTGAAGCAGAATACACAGGTACTGAGGTGAGTGTCTGATGGCAGAATACACAGGTACTGAGGTGAGTGTCTGATGGCAGAATTCACAGGTACTGAGGTGAGTGTCTGATGGCAGAATACACAGGCACTGAGGTGAGTGTCTGAAGCAGGATACACAGGCACTGAGGTGAGTGTCTGAAGCAGAATACACAGGTACCTTAGTGAGTGTATGAAGCAGAATACACAGGCACTGAGGTGAGTGTCTGAAGCAGGATACACAGGTACTGAGGTGAGTGTCTGATGGCAGGATACACAGGTACTGAGGTGAGTGTCTGATGGCAGGATACACAGGTACTGAGGTGAGTGTCTGATGGCAGGATACACAGGTACTGAGGTGAGTGTATGAAGCAGAATACACAGGTACTGAGGGGAGTGTCTGAAGCAGGATACACAGGTACTGAGGTGAGTGTCTGAAGCAGAATACACAGATACTGAGGGGAGTGTCTGAAGCAGAATACACAGGTACTGAGGTGAGTGTCTGTAGCAGGATACACAGGCACTGAGGTGAGTGTCTGAAGCAGAATACACAGGTACTGAGGTGAGTGTCTGAAGCAGAATACACAGGTACTTAGGTGAGAGTCTGAAGCAGGATACACAGGTACTGAGGTGAGTGTATGAAGCAGAATACACAGGTACTGAGGTGAGTGTCTGAAGCAGGATACACAGGTACTGAGGTGAGTGTCTGAAGCAGGATACACAGGTACTGAGGTGATTGTCTGAAGCAGGATACACATGACTGAGGTGAGCAGCTGGAGACAGAAATCAGGTTGCAGTTAGACAGGATACTAGCTGGAGAAATGCCAGAAAGGACAAGGTTAGAATGATTGCTTATATCCTACACCTGTGATTGCAGAGCCTAGACCAAGCCCAGAGAATAATTTAGTTAGTAAATCCAATCTCAGCTGCAGCACCTGGATGGTTCACGGACACAGAGCAGGACTGGGAAGCAGGGATTAATTACCTGCAGGTTGCAGGAGTCAAATGTTTTGGGGAATGTAGCCCTTCCTCATGTATATTTTCTAGTGCTGTATATTTGTTGGGCAAACTGGTGTTAATTTGAATTATAATAAACCAGTAGTTCTAAAGAGGAGTGTTTGAATCCTAAGCAGTTTCAGTTTAGTTTTAACAAGCTGTATTGCAAATCAATGTCTAAGTCATATCTTTTTACAGCCAATAAACTTCCATTCTGGCTGTCAAAGAAAATTCTATGCCATGAAGACCTGACCAAAATAGGTATAGAATCATTATAAATTGTATTTAATATAAAGTATCATGACATCTGTATTTCTTAAATCCAATGTAAAAAGAGCAATACTATATGCAGAATTATGTTTTGTGTTCTTTTGGGCAAGTTATATCAAATCATTTGTCAATTTTGCAATGCCAAAATGATACATAATCACAGATCAATACATTTCCATAGATAAAACATATTTTTCTGCTGCTTTGGGAGACATATATTGATGTATAATAGCCTTTTTAACCCATTCAAAATGGTCATTAAATACATAAAAACATTTTATATAACATCAAAACTGAAACATGAAATATAATATATTTTATTTAATTTAAGACCATTTCTTTCCAATGGTATGGAGAGTCCTCAAATCCATTCAGTTTCTAGTGGGAATTCAACTCCTGGCCACCAGGTGGAGGCAAAGAACGCCCCAGCAAAGCTACAAGTATCCTCCCACTACCCACAATCCCCAGTCATTCTTTGTCTGTGTAACATTGTAGGTGATGTGCGAAGAAGGTGTCTGAAGAAAACAAGTTGTTTATCCTTTAATGGGTACTTGTCCCTGCAAGCAAGGGTTGGGGTTTTGCTGTGCCCATGTAATTCTCTTTAGTAAGTTTAATGGTGGCTTTTAGCAGTTGGAAGACGGCGAGGTGGTCTTTGCTTACCTTCCAACATTACAGGTCTATGTCAGTGAGGATTCTGTCACACCTGTTTGCTGTACCTGCCCTACACCAGATCCACAGGTAAGTGCTTTTACCTTCTAGATAAGAAGGATGCAGCCCTTAGGAGTTTCTTATTTTAAAAAGAAAAAAAGGATACTTAGAGAACTAGGTGGATCCTTATGAGACTGAATATCCCTTTTAAAGGTTGGAAATTAATTGGGCAGCAGTTCAGGGCACTGTTCTGTCATGCAAGGGCTTTTTTTTTTATTTTGGCTATGGGAATTTGTTTGCACAAGTTTACCTTTTATTTAGTTTGGGTAATATCTCTTTAAGAAAGTTGTTGGACCGCACCTTACGTTTGAATTTGTTATCATGTGACCATTCTGTTAATTCCTAAATGCTGAACAGTTTGTTTCTAGCCAGCTTTTTGGAAGCCAGATTTTCAAGGAGACAGACCGAATCTTCTAGCATTAGATTGTTTTTCCTGTCTGTCGCTTCCCTCTGTTGTTTGCAGCTTTCTAGGATCTGCAGTTTGAATAGGATGTATCTGCTGGTGTGGATTGAATTCCTGGTTACCAGTTCGGTGAGTCTCTTCAGCATGGCTGGGGTGTAGAGGTGCTGGTTTTAATAATTATTTATCAATGCTTAGCGTTTTATTCTAATGTTTTATATTGAAATTAGATTATAAGGGAAATTAAAGGGCTATTTTATTTACTATGGAAGCCGATCCCAAGCTTTCTCTGTCATTTGCTAAATGTCTTTATTGTGCAGATGCCCAGGTTATACCTCCTGTGCAATTTTGTTCCCCTTGCCTTAATGCGTTTTTATTATCTAAGGATAAGGATTCCTTATCTGAGCCTTCTTTTTCTCAGGATAATGCTGTTCAGGGGTTGTCTCAGACTTCTGTCAACATGTGCCAGTCTTTGACAGATTCACATGCAGTGCCCTGCGGTGGCTCTCAGTCAATCTCTAGGAGCATTTGTTTGCCTAAAGATTTTGCTGCACAGTTGTCTTCTGCAGTTTATGCAGCCATAAGTGCTTTATTTAGTTCTGGTAAAGGGAAGAGGAAATCTAAGAACATTTCTATGGGTTTTGATTCCGCCAAGACTGATTTGGTTAGTCTTTCTCAGTTATTTAGCGAGGATCATTCCTCTGCAGCTTCTGAGGGTGAGATCTCTGATTCAGAATGTGCAGTTCCTAGTACAATAGATTCTGAGGAGGTTAATTTTATTTTTAATCTGGAGCATCTCCGTCTACTTTTTAAGGAGGTTTTAGCTACTTTGGATGACTCTGAAACTGTTGCAGAGGCTCCTAAAAAGGTTAATGAACCGAATAGAGTTTTTGATGTCAAACCTAAATCTGTGGAGGTTTTCCTAGTGGCTGATTCAGTGTGAGATCTGTGGCACACTGTTCCTAGGGTAGAGGGTGCTATATCTACCTTAGCTAAGAGAACTACTATTCCTCTAGAGCAGTGCTTTCCAAACTGTGTGTCGGGACACACTAGTGTGTCGGCAGCAGTGTGTAGGTGTGTCCCTGCTTAAGCACAATTTTTTTTTTTAATTGTTTTTTGGTTTCTGACTTTCTGCCTGCCTGCTACACATATCACATGGTTGACACGTGATTGATACCTAGTGGGTCACAGATCATCTTAACCAATTGGCACAGCTCAGTGGGAACTGAAACTATTACCATTGGCGGATTTGGCGGCACATTGGCTCCTGACAGCACGTGTAGTCTCCTTAATTGGCTCGTGACTGCAAGTGTAGTCAGTGAGTGGGACAGCAGTGTGTTTGCAGTGCTGGCAGTAGTCAGTCGGACTCACAGAGCTCTGAGGGTGGCAGCTTAAACGCTGAGCTAAAGTCAGAAGTCAGTGGGATTTTTTGCAACTAGCTCCCAGTAGAGCATTGCTGCTCCTGCTCTTGATATATGGATAGGAAGTGGAAGCTTAAAAATGCTTGATGATGAAATGCGAGTGTCTTTATCTAATATTCCACCAAATATTCAGAAACTGTGTTCATCCCATCAACCTCATACATCTCATTAAAATAGTAAGTAGCTATTGGTGTTATTAAATTTTTTTTAATTCTTGCACATACTTACTGTTACTTGTAAATGTATTTTGTTATTATATAATTTATGTATGTGTCCGTATCTTTTAAAACAAGTTAGTTTAACCTCCTTTTTGCTAGTACAACTGAATTACTGTGTCACGAAATGATGTAGGTCTACAAAGTGTGTCACCAACATGAAAAGTTTGGAAAGCTATGCTCTAGAGGATAATTCCTCTTTTAGAGACCCTATGGATAAGAAAATAGAGGGTTATTTAAGAAAGATATTTCTTCATCAGGGTTTGCAGTGGCAACCAGTTTCTAGTATTGCAACAGTTGGTGTGTTTCTTTGTCTGATCTAATTTTAGAGGAGACACCCATAGAAGAGATCCAGGATAGGATCAAGGTTCTAAAGCTGGCAAATACTTTTATCTGTGATGACAGTACGCAAGTTGTTAGGCTGGGAGCCAAGATTTCTAGTTTTGCGATATTAGCCAGCAAGCCCTTTGGTTAAAGTCTTGGTCTGCGGATGTGACTTCTAAATCCAAGCTTCTGTCTCTACCTTTTAAGGGTAAAACTTTATTTGGTCCTGGTCTGGCAGATACCATTTCCACGGTTACTGGTAAAAAGGGATTTTTTTTACCACAGGATAAGAAGAATAGACCCAATGGTCTTCAGACTTCTAATTTTCGTTCCTTTTGTAACTTCAAGGGACAGAGATCTTGTAGTCTCCCAGGGATACAGGATAGGATTTAAGTCTTGTCCCCCCAGGGACAGATTTCAATTATCAAGATTATCTGTAAACATGGTAAAGGGAGAGGACTTCTTAGACTGCATAAAGGATTTGTCCTCTTTGGGAGTGATTATCCCAGTTCCTCTAGCAGAACAGGGTCAGGGATTTTATTCAAATCTTTTTGTAGTTCCAAATAAGGAGGGAATTTTTTGACTCATTCTAGACTTAAATTCCCTTAACAAATTTGTCAAGGTCCCCGTTCATCAAAATAGACTATTTGTTCTATTCTCCCTCTAGTTCAGGAGGGTCAGTTTATGACCACTATAGACCTAAAGGATGCGTATCTTCATGTGCCTATACACAGGGAATATTTTAAGTTCCTAAGGTTTGCTTTTTTGGGTTAACATTTCCAATTTGTAGCCCTGCCTTTTGGCCTTGCCACTGCTCCTTAAATCTTTACAAAGGTTCTAGGTTTTTTTTGTCTGTGTCCAGATCTCTAGGGATTGCAGTGGCTCCTTACCTGATCGATATCTTGGTCCAGGCGCCATCTTTTCCATTAGCAAGATCCCATACAGATTCTCTGTTAGTTATTCTCTGCTCTCACGGGTGGAAGGTGAATCTAGGGAAAAGTTAGTTGGTGCCAAGTACCATGGTATGTTTTCTGGGGACAATCATAGACTCAGTATCTATGAACATTTTTTTGATGGAGGTCAGAAAATTCAAGCTTCTGGAGGCCTGTCGTTCTCTTCAGTCCTCTGTTCGTCCATCGGTGGCTGTATGCATGGAAGTAATTGGTCTCATGATGGCATCCATGGACATCATTCTGTTTGCTCGCTTCCATCTGAGACCTCTACAATTATGTATGCTCAATCAATGGAACGGAGACTGCTCAGATCTCTCTCAGAGGATAGTTTTAGACTCTCAGATAAGGATATCTCTGTCTTGGGGGATCTCCCAGGACCAATTGTCTAAGGGCACTTGTTTCCTGAGACCTTCTTGGGAGATTGTGACCATGGATGCCAGCCTGTTAGGCTTTGGAGCAGTTTGGGTGTCCCTAAGAGCTCAGGGACTTTGAAATCAGGAGGAGTCTGCCCTCCCTATAAATATCCTATAATTGAGAGCAATTCTTAATGCTCTATCAGCTTGGCCTCAACTGAGTTTAGTCCGGTTTATCAGATTTCAATTGGACAACATCACTTCGGTGGCATTTATCAACCACCAAGGAGAAACTCGGAGCTTGTTAGCTATGAAGGAGGTGACTCGCATTCTTCAGTGGGAAGAGTCTCACAATTGTCATCTCTCTGCCATTCATATCCCAGGAGTGGACAACTAGGAAGCAGATTATCTGAACAGGCAGATGTTTCATCCAAGGGAATGGCCTCTCCATCCTTAAGTTTTCTCAATGTTAACCATCAAGTGGGGAGTTCTGGAGCTGGATCTGATGGCATCTTTTCTAAATGCCAAGCTTCCAAGATAAGTACTAGATCAGAAGATCCTTAAGCAGCTCTGGTAGATGCCCTGGTAGTACCATGGGATTTCGGTCTAATTTATCTGTTTCCTTCGGTTGCCCTTCTTCCTTGGGTAATAGCTCATATCAAACAGGAGCAGGCTTCCATGATTCTAATAGCTCCAGCGTGGCCTCACAGAACTTACTTTGCGGACCAAGTGAGGATGTCGTCATTTCCCCTGTGGAAATTGCCTTTGAGGAAAGATCTTCTACTTCAGGGTCCCTTCCTCCATCCGAACTTAGTCTCTCTGAAGCTGACTGCCTGGAGATTGAACGCTTAGTCTTGTCCAGATGAGGTTTTTCTGTGAAAGTTATTAATACTATGATTCAGGCTTGTAAGCCTATTACTCGCAAGATTTATTACAAGGTATGGTGTAAATACCTTCATTGGTGCGGATCTAGGAGTTTTTCTAGGAGTCAGGGGAGAATTCCCCGTATTCTGTCCTTTCTTCAGGAGAGCCTGGAGAAGGGTTTATCAGTCAGTACCCTAAAGGGTCAAATTTTGGCTCTGTCAATTCTTATGCAGAAGCATCTGGCAATTTTGCCAGATGTTCAGTCTTTTGTCCAGGCTTTGGTTAGAATCAGGCCTGTGTTTAGGTCTATTGCTTCTCATTGGAGTCTTAATCTGGTTCTTAAAGTTCTGCAGCAGGCTCCATTTGAGCCCATGCATTTTGTTGATATCAAGTTATTGTCCTGGAAGGTTTAGTTTCTGCTGGCAATCTCCTCTGCCCGTAGAGTTTCAGAGCTTTCAGCTCTACAGTGTGATTCTCCTTATCTTATTCTTCATGCGGATAAGGCGGTTCTCTGTATTAAGTTAGGATTTCTACCTAAGTTGTTCCTTCATTTTGTCCTAATCCTTCCTCCAAGAAGGAGCAGTTATTGCACAATCTAGATGTTGTGCGTGCTTTAAGGTTCTATTTACAGGCTACAAGAGAGTTACATCAATCTTCTGCTCTTTTTGTTGTCTTTTCTTGTAAACTGAGAGGTTGGAAAGCCACTTCTTCTACTCTCTCCTTCTGGTTGAGAAGTGTTATTCGATTGGCATCTGAGACAGCTGGAAAGCAGCCTCCAGAGAAAATTACGGCTCACTCCACTAGAGCTGTCGCTTATATATATACACATACACGGTATGTATATATATATATATATATATATATATATATATATATATATATATATATATATATATATATATATATATAGTTTCCAGTATTCACTCCATGCGAGTAAAATAATGCTGCACTCACCGGTCTTGTAGAAATGTTTCTTTATTATATACAAATGACAGTGTTCAATACACAAATACCCCCAGACGTTTCGGTGCGCCTCCGGCACCTTTCTCAATGGGTCTGCTTCCAATCCTCCAACAAACAATCTAACTACCCGCCACTCTTATCCCTCTATTTAAACCCCTAAGCGTGCTCTTCATTTCCGAAATTGCCAGGCCAATGCACGTGCGCTACGTCACTACCGCCGACCAGGATGAGCGAGGGGAACTGCCGCATGGCTAATTTACATATCCCCACCTCCTGTGATGTATGAGCACATCATCACAACGGCGAAAAATAGTGAAAACATAGCGTTGCAAGAGGGCTGGCAATCACTGATACCAACAGTGTCTAATCAAACCTAAGTGGAAAACATACAGTATAAAAACGGCTAAACTTAGCACTAACTCAGCTATGATACAATGAAACCCACTAGGAGAGAAAAATGTCCATATGATAGAAAAAAAATAACAATGATATATATCCAGAAAGGCTATGATTGGACTGTCTAGGTCTCTTTCTGGATATATATCATTGTTATTTTTTTCTATCATATGGACATTTTTCTCTCCTAGTGGGTTTCATTGTATATGAGACCAAGGACTCTGATGTGAGTGTGTTGTTATATCTACCATACCTTGAGAAACACGAAGAGGGGTTTGTATTCTTTGACTATTATTATTCATTAGTCTGGATAGCTGGTTTACAGATAATAAGTTTGATAACTTCCACTGAGCAAATCAAAGCTTTTTTTCATCACACTTTATTGAATGTATCTGGGGGCTGTGTTTACCCCAATTGTTGATTAATGTAACATTAATATAAAATATGTGATGAAAATATCATCATGGTTATTAACACATGCTCTTCCAGTAACATAGCTGAGTTAGTGCTAAGTTTAGCCGTTTTTATACTGTATGTTTTCCACTTAGGTTTGATTAGACACTGTTGGTATCAGTGATTGCCAGCCCTCTTGCGACGCTATGTTTTCACTATTTTTCGCCGTTGTGATGATGTGCTCATACATCAAAGGAGGTGGGGATATGTAAATTAGCCATGTGGCAGTTCCCCTCACTCATCCTGGTCGGCGGTAGTGACGTAGCGCACGCACATTGGCCTGGAAATACCGGAAATGAAGAGCACGCTTAGGGGTTTAAATAGAGGGATAAGAGTGGCGGGTAGTTAGATTGTTTGTTGGAGGATTGGAAGCAGACCCATTGAGAAAGGTGCCGGAGGCGCACCGAAACGTCTCGGGGTATTTGTGTATTGAACACTGTCATTTGTATATAATAAAGAAACATTTCTACAAGACCGGTGAGTGCAGCATTATTTTACTCGCATGGAGTGACTACTGGAAACTATATGTATTGTATATGCAGCACCACAGCAATTGGACTGTGATTGATGGAGTGCACCTTATTTTGAATCTGTGTATATATATATATATATATATATATATATATATATATATATATATATATATATATATATATATATATATATATATATATATATATATATATATATATATATGTACATATGTAAATACACATATAAATACATGCGTACAGACATATAAATATATATATATATATATATATATATATATATATATATATATATATATATATATATATATATATATATAAAGACCTTGAAAGAAAGATATGGACAAATCAGATAATCTTCTTTATATCCAAAAGTAAGGGAATTCAGCACTCTTTTTATTTTAAAAAAATAGGGCTTTTTATTTTGTGATTTAAATATCAAACATCCACCTGTTTGCAAGATATCCTCCTAACAGAGGTTGTAACAGACCCATCACAACATAAACGTCAGAATATTCAACATTTGAACAAAAGAACAGAAGAGCGCACCCACGACTCAAGGTAAAACTTTAACAACTTTAATACGAGTACATAATAAATTGCACTTACAAGAAGATTAAAATTATTAAACCTTGGTTGTAATCAACCCGTAATACAGAACTTGGTGACAATTCCGCACAACCTCCGCCTTTGCCACCCAGATCTGGCAAATCCAATAATAAATATGCTAACACTAGGGCTTGTTTGCTTACAGGAATCACTTTAAGTTTGTAATGTGTAATTATGAATAGCAGAATAGTTTTGCAATATACTTTCCTTTATTTTACTCCCTTCTGTAGTTTGTATGAAATGTGTGGGGTTTCCACATCTGAGAATTGTAAGTTCACACAGAAGACATCACAAGCCTTATCCTGCTACATATCTGTCCCTACAGACCTTAGCAGAGATGATAAAATAAAGAAATACAAAATAATGGAACTTTTGCTAACAAAATAACTGTGACTAGTTGTGTCTTCTCGAGTAACAAGAGTAACTGGCTCCTCCTGATTCACCAAGCATATTAATATATTCCCAGACTGCAGAACAATCATGCTACTGTCCCTTTAAATGCAAACTCAAATGGATTGAAATGGAAAACAGACATATAAGAAAGTTATTGGCCAGTACAAACCCACAAATAAATGCAGGCAGGGAATACCCAGGAATCAATATAGACTAAGGGTATACTTCTCAAGTGATAAATCTTAAAGATAAGAATATTATTAAGTGTGTCTAGACAAGTTTGTTCAGTATTAAATTGTACTTTGACCAGAGTCAACTTGTCTGATGTTTCATACAGTGTTCTCAATACTGAATAAATCTTACAGATGCAACAAAATTTAATTTTCATCAATATTTCTTAGGGGAAAAATGTTTTTGGATTGAACAGCATTTTTTTCTGGTAGGGATAAAACACTTTATGATACAAAATATGTTTTGATTTCTATTTTATGGGTTATCTTAAAAAGAAATTTGTACATTTTTATACAGGCACAGTTTCAAATCAATAATATTTTTTTTTTCCTGTCTGGATGAAACACACTTGTTCTTTCTGCAAAGATCACACAACTTCAATGTGCAGTTAGAATCACTCAGTTTGGGTTAAAGTTTGCGTCTCTAGAGGTACGAGAGAAAATTGTTACATACTCTAAGGCGAATTTTGTGTTTTATTCAATAGTACTAAAACTCTATCTAGCTACACATACTCACAACAGAAATACACAGTCTATTTGTCAAATGTTTATGTTATAATTTAAAAAAAGAAAAACAAAAATCTTGCAGATATTGCAAAGTTTTCATTTAGTATAATTCTTGAAAATTGTGCAGTTCCATATCGTAAAGGCATTATGCAAAATTGCTCCCACTGTATAGGTTTTGCAAGCTTGGAGAATGTGGCGTATTCACAATTGACTGTGAATGTCAGCACATAGCAAGCAATATTATTCTGTACTTTTCATTATAATTTCATGTCTTTGTTTGTAACCTCCCTAGTAAAAAGGGATGATCTTCGTGCAGTCATTCTGAAGTAATCAATGACCCCAGACTAGTCATCAGAGGCCATCGTGAAGTATGCCTACAGGCCAAAATATTAATGAAATTACTCTAGAGTAGGGGTCTTCAAACTAAGAGTCTGGACCCATTACTGGGTCGCAACACCATGTTTACTGGGTTATGGCTTGTGTGTGTGTTGTAGGAGAAAGTGTGGTGTGTGTGCTATTACCTTCTACAACCCTTTCAAGTTTGACTATAATCAGGAATAAAGTACACAAACATTTTAGTCACTTTGCCAATTAATTGCAGCTATTTTGTTATATATTACTTCAGCAATTTCAGACCAAGCATAAATATAGGGTCGCGGAGGTATGTGGTAACATGGCACTGTTTATTCAGGAATAAAGTTTGAAGAACCTTGCTATAGAGGCATTCATTGGCTGTTCATGCGTGTGAAGTAATCAGTAAGGTAATCTGCTGATCATTCTGAAGTCATCACCCAGAATTTTTTACCTTAGCTGATGACTTTAGAAGCCTGATGGTGTGCAAATGACTTCTTAAGTAGTTTGATGATAATCAAATGACTCCAGGATGGTCTATAAAGTAATCCTGTTTGTCTTGGGCTGAAAGGATTTTATAATTTACCCAGTAGGGCTACATACAGGGTTTTCAGATGTCTCCATTGACCACACAGCTTTAAGGGGCCCAGTTTGGGCTCTTTAATCAGAACTGGTATCAATACACCTGCATCATGTCTGAACCCCTGGCAAAACAGGGATCTCAGCATAAAGAAAAGTGCATTTATTTGCCTTTACAATATGATGTCAGGGTTTCCAAGATGGCCACCATAGTCTTGCTGTACAGAAAAAAATCCTGCCACAATATTGTAAAGAACTGACCCACATATCCTTTGGCACAGACTAACCAGGGAGAAAGAATGCCACATATGTCAGAGAAACAGCTCCTATGTTTCCTATGTGGCTGCTGGCTCAGCTTCTGTTGATTACAAACAGTCAGAAAGGTTAATGTTGCAATGGGGGGCTTCACCACAACCTTTGGCCCACGGAGGTCTAGTTACGCCCATGTATTCACCATATGAAAAATGACAAATTAATATTTAGCATATAAATACCAAATGTGCAAAATAAAACTGTTAACTGGTATTCCAAACTTCAAATGCTGTATCTTGCCCAGGCAGCTCTTTGTCAACGGGTGGTCAACCTCTCTTGAAAAAGAACAGCAACACAAAGGCGCCAAATGGCCTAGTACAGTCACTACACAGGAAAAATGATTAATACAATGCATATCACATATATAGAGAACCTGATGGGTGCTTTCTGTGCAGACTGGAACTTCACAGTTGTCCAGTTAGCTGCAACCACATATAACTAGGTCCAAACAAGTAAGTCCCACGATGTACAGCTGCATCAGAGCTGAACCAAAACAAAAAGCCAGAGTAAAGGTCATCCAATCAGCGCTGCCTGAGCGGAGTGCCGTAGCTGCAGCTGACCAAACTGCTAATGCCAAAGCAATCAACAGAAGAAAAAGAAATTGCCAACATTTTTGTTGCATGGTGGGAACTGTTATATATTTATAGTACTCGTAACCCCTGGCAGGAACAAATAGTCTTTTTTGTTCAATACATTGATGATTTGCTATTGGTAGTACAAAATGATAAGAATTCAAACTTTCTAGGAGAATTCTTGGCATATCTTAATATAAATTAACTGGGATTATAGTTCACTGGCGAATGTAATAGTCAGCAGATCAATTTCTTGGATCTTAGTCTTCAGATCATTGATAATCAGATAATTACCAAAACATTTAGAAAACCTGTTGCTGTAAATACTATTCTCCACGCAGCCTCTCAGCATCCCTCTCATCTAATCAAGGCAATTCCAAGAGGTCAGTTTATAAGGTTGTGTAGAAACACAAAGTCTGACACAATTTATGAACAACAATCTATAGAACTAAATGAGAGATTAGTTAAGAGGGGTTATGATTAGACTTTACTAGAGGACTGTAGAATTACAGTCAGGAACTATAAACATAAAAATAATCGTACTAAGGTCCATAATACACAGTTTGTGAATAATGTCAATAAGGGTACAATAGTCTTTACTACCAAATATTTGCAACAATATAATGATGTGGTAAAGATTCTTAAAAAACATTTACACATATTATAAGGGGATGACATTCTTAAGCCCCTTGTTAATACTTGTAGATTTGTTCCCATAAAACCTAGGACTTTGGCTAGATCACTTGCCTCTAGCTTAGTGAGAAATAACAAAACTACAGGTATTCATGACTGGCTATCTCGGAAAGGTAACTATAAATGTGGAGGTAGAGATTGTGTCACTTGTTCTAATTTAGTTATTGGGGATACTTTTGTTTCAAGTTTTGACAATTGCCAACATGCTATAAAATTGTATGCAAATTGTAAAACTACATTTGCCGTTTACCTCCTTACTTGTAACATTTGCCATTGCCAATACGTGGGTAAGACCTATCGTGAGGTTAGGACCAGATTTGGCGAGCATGTTGGAGATGTCAAAAATTACTGCAAGGAACTACTTCAATGGTTTCCATTTTTCCCATATTGCGGATATGTCCGTACAAATTATAGACATAGCTACCATCCCGCCAAGATGAGGAAATAAGCAAAAACCCTTGATAAAAAGGAATTATTCTGGATTTTAAAATTGCACTCATGCCAGCCTAATGGTATGAATAAGGAGTGTGATATTAATTATTTTATAGATGATTGATTGGGTTAGGCTGTTTAGTCAACCTTATATTCTTTCCTTATTTAGTCCATTAAAATATAGTGATATGAGCATTAGACATGTGCGATTCGTTTCGAATCGATTCGGAAATTCGGAAAATTCAGAAAATTCGGAGATTCGGATTGATTCGAATTTCCGAATTAAAATACTGCCAAATCTACCGAATAAATCCGAATCGAATACATCCGAATCGATTAGAATACATCCGAATCGATTCGGATTCGGTAGATTTGGATGGCCGTATATTACACTAGTACTGTACAGTATATTAGGTTTTATCACTCTGCTATGGGTTAAACCTAATATACAGTACATAATACTAGTGTAATACACAGCACATCCCACCTAACACTTCCCAAAATTCCGAATTTCCGAATCGATTTGAATCGAACCGAATTGAACCAAACCAAATTTTTTCCGAATCCGAAAGAATCCGAATGAATCCGAAACGAATTAATTCAAATTTTTCTGAATTCGAATAGATCCGAACCAAAATTCGAATTGATCTGAATCGATCCGAACCGAAACAAATTTTTCGAAGCTGCACAAGTCTAATGAGCATCAAACCTGTCTTGACTTAGTCTATACATATAAAGTCCTCTATTATAAAATGTGGTGTTTCTTTCCTCTTGTTTATTCTTACGGTTTAGATGAGGCACTATTAACTATTCCCTGTTAACTGTGTTTGTGCCTGTAATTCCAATATACTTGTACAATTATGAATTGGATTCTATTTCCTGTTTATTTTTCCTTATGTAATTGTGTTTTTAATCCATCAATTGTTTTTATTTATTACTTTTTGTATTATGAGTATGAAGTTAATGAGTTTCCCTATAAAAAGGGAAGGCTTCTTACATACTGCAGCATGTGATTAAGTCCCACTAGGGGCGTGAAAACTTCAGGTCATCACTTTTTCACACTCTGGTGTCTGTTTGTCTTGCCATGGATATTGATTTTTAATCTTCTTGCTAATAAAGGATATATTTTATTTTTACCTACGAAGTAGTTCCTGCACCGTTTTCTTCTATAACTAGGTCCAATTGGTCAATGGCAAAACTGGGAAATTTGTAATAAAGGGATTATCTATATTTTTAAACATTACACATTTTTAAGTAGACTGTCCCCTTTTCTGCAGACTGCCCTATTATCTCAGTTCTTTTGAGAGACTACATTTTAACCAATCAGTTCTTGCTCCATGGAAGTAAGCACAATGTTATCTATATGGCACAAATGAACTAGCAGTGTCTAAATGTGAACAACTGTCAAAATGCACTGTGATAAGAGGTGGCCTTCAATGGCTTAGAAATCAGTTTAAGCCTACCTTTGTTTAGCTTTAAACAAAGAATACCAAGAGAACCAATCAAATTTGATGATAAAAGTAAATTGGAAAGTTGTTTAAAATTGCATGCCCTATGAATCATAAGGTTTCATTTTGATTAGACTGTACCTTTAACCAGACCTCTATAATTCCCCAGGACACCCATGGCCAGTAGGGATGGGCGAATGTGTCTAAATCGAAATTCTAATGTTAGAATAAATATTATGTTGTATGTTCATTTTACACAATCTAATATGAATAAGAGCAAACTTTGCTCCAAGTAAGCTTTTAGCATGCGTCGGGTTGCGCATGTATGACAAGTTGGTGAGTATCCGGGTGCGGGAGCTCCGCTGCGCATCGATATGCAAGGACTCTTAAAGAGGCAAAGGCAGTCCTAATGAAAAGAGGAAGAGAAGTAGCGGGGGCTCAGGAAATGCAGAGGGGGTCATGAGAGGAATTAATGTTGCAGTGCAGATGCCAATAGGCCTAGAGCTTTCACCAGTAGGGCGAAGAGGATTAGCACCGCGGATCTGGTAAGGTAGTAAGGGCAGCACAGCAGGATAGTATAGGGACACTGGGGTTCCCTGATCAGCTCAGTGGGAGTCAGGCTGAGAGAAATGTGTGGACATCTGGCTGTGAAGGAGACTTAGATGTTTGTGATGTGTCGGAGATGGAGTAAGGACAGAGAATGTCTACCCCTACCCGTGGACAAGGGCAGGGTATTACACAAGCCAGCCTGGATACTCCCCTCTCCTTTGTTTCCCCCACCCAGGCAATGATGCAGGCAGCTGGTGGAGCAGGGCTTTCTACCTCCCAGGCTGGGACAGCCTCTACCCAAAGTATGGCTGGAGAGACTTTGGCGCAGGCACCCTTGGGCAACTACAGAGGTAGACCCATACAGAACTTGCCTGCGTGGGGGCAGAGCAACATTGATCAGTGACGGTGAGACCTCACACTTGCACCACACATGTACATTTAGTGGGGACTCTGATGGAGGGAGGAGACAGGGCTTAAATAGCAAAGGACAATGGTGCATGTTCCACATGCTTAAGTTTCTAGATGTGGAACCTGGCCAATGGGGGGATCCAGCTAGAGTTTCCTCTCTTACTGTCCCAGCACCTGCCAGTGCAATCTCTCCCTTGCCAGCAGCAGGGCCGGGGGTAACACTGCCCATAGGCACACCAGTTTCTTAGCCTCAGATTCATCCCAGGAAGGGATTCCCTATAGTCGTAGCCATAGAACTGTGGGGCCCAACACTGCAGAACAAGTACATAGTCTTCTGGACAGAACATAAGTGTAGTGTTTTCAATTAACAGGCTATCTGCCTCGTCACCCATCATGGTCCACTACCTGAGGAACCTAGTACTGCAGTGTTTACAATATAACATCCAACTTGCTCTAAACATGTTCCCAGGGTTAATAACACTTTTGCAGATTCACTCTCAAGATATCTTTAGAAGACTGGCCCTCTTCCCACTAATTCAGGCTTCACTGGCTTTGTCCACATGGAAAGCCTACACAAATCATTGGCAGGAGTGGAATGACTTCTGTACAATACGTGAGGCCTCTTCAGCCAATGGCTCTCAGGTAATGTGGCTAGAATGGCTGGCCAGTTTTAGAAAACAAAAGGTCAAAAATGGGGCGGTGTGCAGCAGGCTGGCAACAATTTCCTTTTTCACAAGCTTACTGGGGTTCCCCAACATTACTAAAGGGTTTATGGTCCTTCAAATTCTGAAGGGTTGGGGCAGACTGGAGCTTGAACGACAAGATGCTCGCAAACCAGTTACTCTGCAGTGATTGGGGGTGCTGACAGCGACCCTGCAGATGGTTAGCTCAGTAGAATATGAAAGGCTGTTGTTCAGTTGCACATTCATGCTAGCATTTTTCGTGGCCTTACGCCCGGGGAAATTGGTTGCTTCTTCCAAGCAAGATGTTAATTTGGGGATTCAAGCGTGCCATATGAGATGGGTCGAGGTCAACGTATATCCCTTGCTACAAGAAGGATCAGGGGGCCACACTCCATGCCTCTGGGCTCGGTCCCTACCCACTGGTGCTGTCACATGCCTTCATGTAAATTCACCCACCCTCAGCGTAACAATTTTTGGTGCATGAGGACGGATCCCACCTATAATGCTTCCAATTTGCCGCGGTCCTGCGCAAAGCTGTGGCGGCGGAAAATTTGAATGATTGCAGAATTATACACCTCACTCATTTTGTATTGGGGGGGGGGGGCAACTAGCACAGCAGCACTGGGTTAGAGCCCGGATTCGATAAAAGGCCTTGGAAGAGGGAGGTCCCAGAGGTATAAACTGTATGTGCTCCCCCCATTGGCAGATGGAGCTGTAGGAAGCGGGAGAGCATCATTGTGATGGGAATACCCAAGATGTTTGTTGTATTCATTGTTCCATTTATTTTAGGTGTTGGCAGGGGCCCCAAATGAGTCTGGATCGTGGGGCACTCTTACATCCACTGGGCCGCTTTGAGGGCATTCTCCCTTCCAGACCGTCAACAGCTAGGACTCCTGGCTTCAAGAGCATCCTTAAGATGGCTGGGTCATAGAAGTTTGCTTTGAAATGGTTTGCTGACCCTCCTTCTGGATGCCAAGCGAAGGTGGGGCCAGCCCCACATCATCTTGCTCCATATCGAGGGTTACGACTTAGGAATGTCATCAACAACATGAGGTCTGACGTTCAATGGATTTGTAACATATTCCCAGGGGTGAGGTTGGGTTCATCCCCTGCCTTAAATGGAGGAATTTTCCAACACCCAAAACTGCATACAGAGTAAGAATAAAGGTTAATAGGGAATTAGGTAGACCTGTGATGGCTGCAAGGGGTTTTGTGGTTGGACAGGGCACACTTGTCGGACAAAGGCTTGGCCATTTTCCTAGCAGACCTCAAAAGGGAGTTAGTAACCCAGATTTAGGTGGGTGGCGGCAAGAGGCTGCCTTTTAACAAGTAAAGTTGTCTCTTTTGGTGGGAGGTCATGGACATATGTCTTGAGTACAGGGCCTGTAGGGGTGAAAGTCAGGCTAATGGGCGGGGTGATGTCCCCCGGTTGTGCTCTGGAGGTACCCCACCCAAGGGTCTTCTGACTGAAGGAATCTGGAACTAATGACGGAATGGGGCAGAGCTCAGTTTGGGCTCCCCCTCCCCTTTCTCAATTCCAAATTGATTAGCCATGACCTCTGGCTAAATGGGGCTAATTTTGCTTGGCCTCAAATGCCACCACAAGTTCATTGTGACTTTAGAAGTCAAAGTTTATTTATTTAAAATGTTAATAAATGTGACCATGATATGGTTTTTATACCTAGCTCTAAGTCTCTGTGTTTTATTTAAGGATAAGTTAATGTTATGTTAAAGTTAAAGGGTTGTAACTATCAGGTAGGGCATCAGTCATTATGGTAGTGTAAGGTAGTTTAGTCTCCTGAAGCAAAATGAATGGGCCTGTGCCATCTAGTGGTAGTAAAAAACCCTTATATTTCTTAGGTTGCAACTTTGTTGTGAGGTGAAGGGTGAAATTACTCATCAGATATAAGAAGAAGTTCAAGGAAGATCCTGCCTCTTTTCCTTTGGATTTGCATCTGTGAAATGTTTCCCGGCCCTCCCTCTCATTGTTATTGTGTTTTTTTGTATTTAAGTGTCAGCATTCAGGCAAAGGCTTCCATAGCGGTTATTGGTTGCTTAGTCCAAAGGCAGGGATAGGGTTAGTTGGCCTAATCACCATAAGTCCTTGATGTTAAAATCTGAGGCTCCCTGGAAAAGGTTTGCTGAAGGGCTCATCTTCTGGGTGCCTTATTGGTTGGAGTCACCATGGTTACAGATCTCCTAGTAGTGGGGGTTCATGGCCATAAGTCTTGAGTACAGGACCTGTAGGGGTGACAGTCGGGCTAATGGGTGGGGTGAGGTCCCCAGGCCGTGTCCTGGGGGTACTCCACCACACGGGTCTGCTGGCTGAAGATCCCTTAGGGCATCTGGAACTAATGATGGAATGGGGAGGAGTTTGGTTTAGGGTCCCCCTCCCCTTTCTCAATTCCAAATCAATTGGCCATGACCTCTGACTATATGGGGTTAATTTCGCTAGGCCTCGAATGCTGCCACAAGTTCATTTCAACTTTATAAGTCAAGCTTTGTTTATTTAAAGTTGAAATAAATGCGACCATGATATGGTTTTATACCCAGCTATAAGTCTCTGTGTTTTATTTAAGGATAAGTTAAAGTAATGTTAAAATTAAAGGGTTGTAACTATCAGGTAGAGCATCAGTCATTATGAGCTTTTTGCGTGCGTCGAGCTCCACTCATAATCCGCTAGATTACAAGTTTTGCTTTGCGGCTTGTAACGCTGAAAATATGGCATTTTCAGCGTTAAAACAGCACTGCAGCTATTACAAGTGTTGTTAGTATAGGTGTACCACACACCTTTTAGCCTGTATTGCAACGTCAGTCCCGCAAACGTAAAAAATTATGTTTTTTCATGGGATTCCCATAGCGCCGGTATTATAAGTTTTGCGGTGAGGCTAAAAAGTGAGCGCTACAGCCTAAAACGACAAGATCCGTACCGCCATCTAAAGTCAGTAGTTATGAGTGTTACGCTACAAAGCTGTAACATAAAACTCATAACTACAGTGTTACAAAGTACACTAAACACCCATAAACTACCTATTAACCCCTAAATCGAGGCCCTCCCACATCAAACTATAATAAATGTATTAGTAGTGATGTCCCGAACTGTTCGCCAGCGAACGGTTCACAGCGAACATAGCTTGTTCGCGTTTGCGTTTGTGGGCGAACACATGGCGATGTTCGATCCGCCCCTATGTGTCATCATTGTGGAAACTTTGACCCTTTATGTCACAGCCGCCTGACACATTAGAGCCAATCAACATCAGACACTCCCTCACAGACACTCCCAGCTACTCGGAATCCGCTATTTTAGACTCATAACGACCTTGTTTTCTTAATGAGAGGACGTGTTATGTTTTTGCTCCTGACATTAATAGGAAAAACATAGCTAGGCTAGTGTATTTACAGTCCAGAAGGACTCCACTCATCTCTGCTGCAAGCACAGCACCCCAAAAAGCCCTTTTTAGGGCTATATTTCGTGCCCGTTTTTTTTTTTTTTCTTTTTTATTAGCATTTGCCTGGCTTTCAGCTGTGTGTTTAAGGCTCACAGCATATGCTGTGACTACTGCCACCACTGATATCTCCCTAACAACATTAGTTTAAATTTAACTAATCCAAAAATATAATTATTTTTCTAGTGTAATTTTTTTTCATTTTCTATCAGGCCAGTGTCACACAGCATATACTCTGGTTCATTGCTCTGTGCCAGCCAGCAGTGTTAATATCCGTTTATAACATTATTTTTAATTTAAAAAAACACAAAAAAATATTTTTCTAGTGTAATCTAATTACATTTACTATCATGCCTGTGTCTGTCAGGCTCACTCAGCATTAATATACCTCTTTTGGTTAATTGGTCTGTGCCAGGCAGCCACCCAGCACTCATATCTATTTTTCTTTCACCTTAATTTTAATATAAAAAAAAAAAAAGTTTAAATTTGTTTGCTAGTGTAATCAAATCTAATTTTCTATCCGGCCTGTGTGTTTTGCTGACATAGAGAGCCTACTGTGTTTACTTGCTGCCCTCCCTAGTCTATGAGCCACGACTCATATGTGTTTAACCTTTTTTTAATCTCCCCCCCAAAAAAATAATTTCAATCATTTTTCTAGTGTAATCTAATAGTATTTTCTATCAGGCGTGTGTGTATCCGACATACATAGCCTACTGTTTTTAATAGCTGCCCTTCCAAGGCTATCAGCCACGACTCATATGTATGTGCTTAACCTTTTTCTTAAAATTTCCAAAAAAAAGTCTTTAAATCATTATGCTAGTGTAATCTAATTGTATTTTCTATCAGGCCTGTGTCTAACTGTCTATCTGACTTACACAGCATACTGTTGTTATAATTGCTGCCCTACGTAGCAGCCAGCCAGTGCGACCACTCATAGAGTCATATGTGCATTGCACTTCTTAACATAATTTTAATATTAAAATCTAAAATTTTAAAATATTTTGCTAGTGTAATGTAACTTAATTTTCTATCAGTCCTGTGTTTTTGTCACTTACACAGCATACTGTGTTAAATTACTGCCCTACCTACCATCCACGACTCATATCTGCCAGCCTGTCTGCCAGGCCCAAGTAGCCAATTAGTGGCACCAATCACAATTCTTGTAACAGTAATAATAAAAAAAAAAAACATAATTTTTTGGACTGCAAATATTCAGTCTCCTAGGGCCATTGAATTTCATTTACCTCCTGCCTGCCACTGCCAGCCTTTTGTGCCAGGCCGTCTAGCCAACTATTTACACCAATCCTAATTGTTGTCACAGTCAGACAGTATAGTTATTAATTTAAATAAAACATTTTTTTAGTGTTGATCTTAACCCTCAGTTTGCTCGTGCCTTTGAATTGCACTTTTCTACAGCCTTCCAAGCCTATGTGCCAGGCCTACTTAAAAAATATTTACACCAATCATATTTGTTGTGACAGTATTCTAATAATTAAAAATTAAAATTTTTAGTAATAGTTGCTGTGATTTGAATCCTCAGTTTGCTGGTGCCATTGAAACGCACTTTCCTCCTGCCTTGCAGCCTGCTGTGAGCCAGGCCCACCTAGCCAATTGTTGTCAGCAATCATATTTCTGTTAACAGTATTGCAAAAATGGTCAATCATCACTGTTTAGACTGTCAGTAATCAGTCTCCTAGTGTCCTTGAATTGCATCTCCCTCCTGCCTGCCATCCTTTTGTGCCAGGCCGTCTTGCCAACTATTTACACCAATCCAAATTTTTTGTCACAGTATAGTTACTAATTACAATTAAAAAAAATCTTTATTGTTGATGATCTTAACCCTCAGTTTGCTCGTGCCTTTGAATTGCACTTTTCTACAGCCTTCCAAGCCTGTGTGCCAGGCCTACTTAAAAAATATTTACACCAATCATATTTGTTGTGACAGTATTCTAATAATTAAATATTAAAATTTTTGGTAATAGTTGCTGTGATCTGAATCCTCAGTTTGCTGGTGCCATTGAATAGCACTTTCCTCCTGCCTTGCAGCCTGCTGTGAGCCAGGCCCACCTAGACAATTGTTGTCAGCAATCATATTTCTGTTAACAGTATTGCAAAAATTGTCAATCATCACTGTTTAGACTGTCAGTAATCAGTCTCCTAGTGTCCTTGAATTGCATCTCCCTCCTGCCTGCCATCCTTTTGTGCCAGGCCGTCTTGCCAACTATTTACAACAATCCAAATTTTTTGTCACAGTATAGTTACTAATTACAATTAAAAAAATCTTTATTGTTGATGATCTTAACCCTCAGTTTGCTCGTGCCTTTGAATTGCACTTTTCTACAGCCTTCCAAGCCTGTGTGCCAGGCCTACTTAAAAAATATTTACACCAATCATATTTGTTGTAACAGTATTCTAATAATTAAAAATTAAAATTTTTGGTAATAGTTGCTGTGATTTGAATCCTCAGTTTGCTGGTGCCATTAAATAGCACTTTCCTCCTGCCTTGCAGCCTGCTGTGAGCCAGGCCCACCTAGCCAATTGTTGTCAGCAATCATATTTCTGTTAACAGTATTGCAAAAATTGTCATTCATCACTGTTTAGACTGTCAGTAATCAGTCTCCTAGTGTCCTTGAATTGCATCTCCCTCCTGCCTGCCATCCTTTTGTGCCAGGCCGTCTTGCCAACTATTTACACCAATCCAAATTTTTTGTCACAGTATAGTTACTAATTACAATTAAAAAAATCTTTATTGTTGATGATCTTAACCCTCAGTTTGCTCGTGCCTTTGAATTGCACTTTTCTACAACCTTCCAAGCCTGTGTGCCAGGCCTACTTAAAAAATATTCACACCAATCATATTTGTTGTGACAGTATTCTAATAATTAAAAATTAAAATTTTTGGTAATAGTTGCTGTGATTTGAATCCTCAGTTTGCTGGTGCCATTAAATAGCACTTTCCTCCTGCCTTGCAGCCTGCTGTGAGCCAGGCCCACCTAGCCAATTGTTGTCAGCAATCATATTTCTGTTAACAGTATTGCAAAAATTGTCAATCATCACTGTTTAGACTGTCAGTAATCAGTCTCCTAGTGTCCTTGAATTGCATCTCCCTCCTGCCTGCCATCCTTTTGTGCCAGGCCGTCTTGCCAACTATTTACACCAATCCAAATTTTTTGTCACAGTATAGTTACTAATTACAATTAAAAAAATCTTTATTGTTGATGATCTTAACCCTCAGTTTGCTCGTGCCTTTGAATTGCACTTTTCTACAGCCTTCCAAGCCTGTGTGCCAGGCCTACTTAAAAAATATTTACACCAATCATATTTGTTGTGACAGTATTCTAATAATTAAAAATTAAAATTTTTGGTAATAGTTGCTGTGATTTGAATCCTCAGTTTGCTGGTGCCATTAAATAGCACTTTCCTCCTGCCTTGCAGCCTGCTGTGAGCCAGGCCCACCTAGCCAATTGTTGTCAGCAATCATATTTCTGTTAACAGTATTGCAAAAATTGTCAATCATCACTGTTTAGACTGTCAGTAATCAGTCTCCTAGTGTCCTTGAATTGCATCTCCCTCCTGCCTGCCATCCTTTTGTGCCTGGCCGTCTTGCCAACTATTTACACCAATCCAAATTTTTTGTCACAGTATAGTTACTAATTACAATTAAAAAAATCTTTATTGTTGATGATCTTAACCCTCAGTTTGCTCGTGCCTTTGAATTGCACTTTTCTACAGCCTTCCAAGCCTGTGTGCCAGGCCTACTTAAAAAATATTTACACCAATCATATTTGTTGTGACAGTATTCTAATAATTAAATATTAAAATTTTTGGTAATAGTTGCTGTGATTTGAATCCTCAGTTTGCTGGTGCCATTAAATAGCACTTTCCTCCTGCCTTGTAGCCTGCTGTGAGCCAGGCCCACCTAGCCAATTGTTGTCAGCAATCATATTTCTGTTAACAGTATTGCAAAAATTGTCAATCATCACTGTTTAGACTGTCAGTAATCAGTCTCCTAGTGTCCTTGAATTGCATCTCCCTCCTGCCTGCCATCCTTTTGTGCCAGGCCGTCTTGCCAACTATTTACACCAATCCAAATATTTTGTCACAGTATAGTTACTAATTACAATTAAAAAAATCTTTATTGTTGATGATCTTAACCCTCAGTTTGCTCGTGCCTTTGAATTGCACTTTTCTACAGCCTTCCAAGCCTGTGTGCCAGGCCTACTTAAAAAATATTTACACCAATCATATTTGTTGTGACAGTATTCTAATAATTAAATATTAAAATTTTTGGTAATAGTTGCTGTGATCTGAATCCTCAGTTTGCTGGTGCCATTGAATAGCACTTTCCTCCTGCCTTGCAGCCTGCTGTGAGCCAGGCCCACCTAGCCAATTGTTGTCAGCAATCATATTTCTGTTAACATTATTGCAAAAATTGTCAATCATCACTGTTTAGACTGTCAGTAATCAGTCTCCTAGTGTCCTTGAATTGCATCTCCCTCCTGCCTGCCATCCTTTTGTGCCAGGCCGTCTTGCCAACTATTTACACCAATCCAAATTTTTTGTCACAGTATAGTTACTAATTACAATTAAAAAAAATCTTTATTGTTGATGATCTTAACCCTCAGTTTGCTCGTGCCTTTGAATTGCACTTTTCTACAGCCTTCCAAGCCTGTGTGCCAGGCCTACTTAAAAAATATTTACACCAATCATATTTGTTGTGACAGTATTCTAATAATTAAATATTAAAATTTTTGGTAATAGTTGCTGTGATCTGAATCCTCAGTTTGCTGGTGCCATTGAATAGCACTTTCCTCCTGCCTTGCAGCCTGCTGTGAGCCAGGCCCACCTAGACAATTGTTGTCAGCAATCATATTTCTGTTAACAGTATTGCAAAAATTGTCAATCATCACTGTTTAGACTGTCAGTAATCAGTCTCCTAGTGTCCTTGAATTGCATCTCCCTCCTGCCTGCCATCCTTTTGTGCCAGGCCGTCTTGCCAACTATTTACAACAATCCAAATTTTTTGTCACAGTATAGTTACTAATTACAATTAAAAAAATCTTTATTGTTGATGATCTTAACCCTCAGTTTGCTCGTGCCTTTGAATTGCACTTTTCTACAGCCTTCCAAGCCTGTGTGCCAGGCCTACTTAAAAAATATTTACACCAATCATATTTGTTGTAACAGTATTCTAATAATTAAAAATTAAAATTTTTGGTAATAGTTGCTGTGATTTGAATCCTCAGTTTGCTGGTGCCATTAAATAGCACTTTCCTCCTGCCTTGCAGCCTGCTGTGAGCCAGGCCCACCTAGCCAATTGTTGTCAGCAATCATATTTCTGTTAACAGTATTGCAAAAATTGTCATTCATCACTGTTTAGACTGTCAGTAATCAGTCTCCTAGTGTCCTTGAATTGCATCTCCCTCCTGCCTGCCATCCTTTTGTGCCAGGCCGTCTTGCCAACTATTTACACCAATCCAAATTTGTTGTCACAGTATAGTTACTAATTACAATTAAAAAAATCTTTATTGTTGATGATCTTAACCCTCAGTTTGCTCGTGCCTTTGAATTGCACTTTTCTACAGCCTTCCAAGCCTGTGTGCCAGGCCTACTTAAAAAATATTTACACCAATCATATTTGTTGTGACAGTATTCTAATAATTAAAAATTAAAATTTTTGGTAATAGTTGCTGTGATTTGAATCCTCAGTTTGCTGGTGCCATTAAATAGCACTTTCCTCCTGCCTTGCAGCCTGCTGTGAGCCAGGCCCACCTAGCCAATTGTTGTCAGCAATCATATTTCTGTTAACAGTATTGCAAAAATTGTCAATCATCACTGTTTAGACTGTCAGTAATCAGTCTCCTAGTGTCCTTGAATTGCATCTCCCTCCTGCCTGCCATCCTTTTGTGCCTGGCCGTCTTGCCAACTATTTACACCAATCCAAATTTTTTGTCACAGTATAGTTACTAATTACAATTAAAAAAATCTTTATTGTTGATGATCTTAACCCTCAGTTTGCTCGTGCCTTTGAATTGCACTTTTCTACAGCCTTCCAAGCCTGTGTGCCAGGCCTACTTAAAAAATATTTACACCAATCATATTTGTTGTGACAGTATTCTAATAATTAAAAATTAAAATTTTTGGTAATAGTTGCTGTGATTTGAATCCTCAGTTTGCTGGTGCCATTAAATAGCACTTTCCTCCTGCCTTGCAGCCTGCTGTGAGCCAGGCCCACCTAGCCAATTGTTGTCAGCAATCATATTTCTGTTAACAGTATTGCAAAAATTGTCAATCATCACTGTTTAGACTGTCAGTAATCAGTCTCCTAGTGTCCTTGAATTGCATCTCCCTCCTGCCTGCCATCCTTTTGTGCCTGGCCGTCTTGCCAACTATTTACACCAATCCAAATTTTTTGTCACAGTATAGTTACTAATTACAATTAAAAAAATCTTTATTGTTGATGATCTTAACCCTCAGTTTGCTCGTGCCTTTGAATTGCACTTTTCTACAGCCTTCCAAGCCTGTGTGCCAGGCCTACTTAAAAAATATTTACACCAATCATATTTGTTGTGACAGTATTCTAATAATTAAATATTAAAATTTTTGGTAATAGTTGCTGTGATTTGAATCCTCAGTTTGCTGGTGCCATTAAATAGCACTTTCCTCCTGCCTTGTAGCCTGCTGTGAGCCAGGCCCACCTAGCCAATTGTTGTCAGCAATCATATTTCTGTTAACAGTATTGCAAAAATTGTCAATCATCACTGTTTAGACTGTCAGTAATCAGTCTCCTAGTGTCCTTGAATTGCATCTCCCTCCTGCCTGCCATCCTTTTGTGCCAGGCCGTCTTGCCAACTATTTACACCAATCCAAATATTTTGTCACAGTATAGTTACTAATTACAATTAAAAAAATCTTTATTGTTGATGATCTTAACCCTCAGTTTGCTCGTGCCTTTGAATTGCACTTTTCTACAGCCTTCCAAGCCTGTGTGCCAGGCCTACTTAAAAAATATTTACACCAATCATATTTGTTGTGACAGTATTCTAATAATTAAATATTAAAATTTTTGGTAATAGTTGCTGTGATCTGAATCCTCAGTTTGCTGGTGCCATTGAATAGCACTTTCCTCCTGCCTTGCAGCCTGCTGTGAGCCAGGCCCACCTAGCCAATTGTTGTCAGCAATCATATTTCTGTTAACATTATTGCAAAAATTGTCAATCATCACTGTTTAGACTGTCAGTAATCAGTCTCCTAGTGTCCTTGAATTGCATCTCCCTCCTGCCTGCAATCCTTTTGTGCCAGGCCGTCTTGCCAACTATTTACACCAATCCAAATATTTTGTCACAGTATAGTTACTAATTACAATTAAAAAAATCTTTATTGTTGATGATCTTAATCCTCAGTTTGCTCGTGCCCTAGAATAGCACTTTTCTACAGCCTTCCAAGCCTGTGTGCCAGGCCTACTTAAAAAATATTTACACCAATCATATTTGTTGTGACAGTATTCTAATAATTAAAAAATAAAAATTTTGGTAATAGTTGCTGTGATTTGAATCCTCAGTTTGCTGGTGCCATTGAATAGCACTTTCCTCCTGCCTTGCAGCCTGTGAGCCAGGCCCACCTAGCCAATTGTTGTCAGCAATCATATTTCTTTTAACAGTATTGCAAAAATTGTCAATCATCACTGTTTTGACTGTCATTAATCAGTCTCCTAGTGTCCTTGAATTGCATCTCCCTCCTGCCTGCCATCCTTTTGTGCCAGGCCGTTTTGCCAACTATTTACACCAATCCTAATTGTTGTCACAGTATAGTTACTAATTAAAATAAAAAAAATCTTGATTGTTGATCTTAATCCTCATTTTGCTTGTGCCATTGAATTGCACTTTTCTACTGCCTGCCAGCCTGTGTGCCAGGCCCAACTATCCAATTAGTGCTAGCAATCATATTTATTTTAACAGTATTGCAAAATTTGTCAATCAACACTGTTTTGACTGTCAATCTGCAGTCTACTAGTGTCCTTGAATTGCATTTTCCTCCTGCCTGCCTGCCTGTGTGCCAGTCCCAACTAGCCAATTAGTGCCACCACTCATATTTATTGTAACAGGATTGGAATTTTTGTTAATCATAACTGTTTTGACTGTGATTCTTCAGTCTCCTAGTGCCATTGAATTGCAGTTTCCTTTCTCCCAGCGTGTGTGCCAGACAGGCTCATTTGCCAAATAGTGCCAAACAATCATATTTGTTGCCACAGTACTAGTAATATTTCAAAAAATTAACAATTTGTGATTTTTAAAACATCTGTCTTTTTTGTTGTTGTCAGTCTCACAGCGTATACTGTGCCCACTTTCACAGTGCCACCACTCAATTGGTGTAATAGTATTGTTAGTGTCCATTTAAAAAAAAATGACAGGCAGAGGCAGGCTGTGATTCCTTTAGACCCTACAAATATGCACATTTTTCAGACGCCGGGTGCCAGGGGGGATGCAAAAACTTCTGAGGAGGACCTAGTTGAATGGCTAACACAGGAAACCCAATCTTCTTCAGTATCCGCTGCTAGTCCTCCTAACCTTGACGCACCATCTAAGTCCAGCTGTGCTTTGGGCAGGTCTCAAGTGACCAGTGACACTCCACCGCCTGTCGCCACCACCAACACTAGCACCACAGCCGCTTCACTTGATCTGTCACAGGAGTTATTGACACATCATTTTGAAGAAATGAGTGATGCGCAACCATCATTGACAGAGGATGTAGATAATAGTGATCAGTCTCAGTCAGGCAGCATTACCGACATGGAGGTACGGTGTGATGATGATGGTGATGTTGTACCCGCTGCTGCTTCCTTTCTTGATGTTTCAGATACAAGTGAAGCGGTTGATGATGATGTGTCGGTGGATGTCACGTGGGTGCCTGCTAGAAGAGAAGAAGAAGAGGGGGAAAGTTCAGATGGGGAGACAGAGAGGAGGAGGAGGAGGAGGAGGAGACGATTTGGAAGCACGGGGAGGTCGTCTCAAGGAGCTAGTGGCACAGTCAGACAGCATGCATCGTCACCAGGGGTCAGCCAGACAGCCCGCCGACGCCCATCAACACATGCTGTTGCCACCACCAGAATGCCGTCATCGCAGAGCTCAGCAGTGTGGCATTTTTTTTGTGTGTCTGCCTCTGACAACAGCGATGCCATTTGCAACCTGTGCCAAAAGAAACTGAGTTGTGGGAAGTCCAACAGCCACCTAGGTACAACTGCTTTGCGAAGGCACATGGTCTCCCATCACAAAGGGGGATGGGAAGAACACATGAGTAGAAGCAGCACACAAAGTGAAAGCCGCCCTCCTCCTCCTGCTCCAGCATCTTCAGCCACGTCAACCAGTGCTGTCCTCCTTGCCCCCTCTCAACCATCCTCCACTCAGTCTCTCTTACGTAGCAGTTCCTGGTCATCTGCCCACAGTCAGGTGTCTGTCAAGGACATGTTTGAGCGTAAGAAGCCAATTTCTCAAAGTCACCCCCTTGCCCGGCGTCTGACAGCTGGCTTGTCTGAACTCTTAGCCCGCCAGCTTTTACCATACAAGCTGGTGGAGTCTGATGCTTTCAAAAAATTTGTATCTATTGGGACACCGCAGTGGAAGGTACCTGGCAGAAATTTCTTTTCACAAAAGGCAATCCCAAACCTGTACTCTGTTGTGAGAAAGGAAGTTATGGCATGTCTGGAACACAGCGTTGGGGCAAGGGTCCATATGACCACGGATAGCTGGTCTGCAAAGCATGGTCAGGGCAGGTATATCACCTACACTGCGCATTGGGTAAACCTGCTGACTTCTGACAAGCATGGAATGCGTGGCTCTGCAGAAGAGTTGGTGACACCGCCACGACTTGCAGGCAGGCCTGCTGCTACCTCCTCTACTCCTCCTACTCCATCCTCTTCCATAACCTCTTCCTCGGCTGAGTCCTCTTCAACTTCTGCGTCTTGCTCCACATCTATGGCACCCCCCCAGCTCCCCAGGTACTATGCTACATCCCGGGTACGACAGTGTCACGCCGTCTTGGGGTTGACTTGCCTGAAAGCGGAGAGTCACACCGCACCAGCACTCCTGACCGCCCTGAACGCACAGGTGGATCAGTGGACTGACATTGGGCGATACATTTGAATAAAAACTACTGATGATGATATGAGCTGCCTTGGGCTACAACTGGTACACAGGCTGGCCTTTTTTTTTTCTTTCATGCTGCTGGTTTTGTGGAGGGTCCTGGAGCCTCTGCTAAAAAGGCCTAAGGATAAATAAGTGTACTGGGTGTATAATCTATTTTTTTTTAGATTTCACGGTTGCAACTAATGATCTCTGTGTTTCTAAAATCAATGCCTTTCCTGTAATCTAATTTTCTAAAGGATGCCATATGTCCTCTTTCCTGCTGCTGGTTTTGTGGAGGGTCCTGGAGCCTCTGCTAAAAAGGCCTAAGGATAAATAAGTGTACTTGGTGTATAATCGAAGTTTTTTGTGATTTCACGGTTGCAACTAATGATCTCTGTGTTTCTAAAATCAATGCCTTTCCTGTAATCTAATTTTCTAAAGGATGCCATATGTCCTCTTTCATGCTGCTGGTTTTGTGGAGGGTCCTGGAGCCTCTGCTAAAAAGGCCTAAGGATAAATAAGTGTACTGGGTGTATAATCGAAGTTTTTTGTGATTTCACGGTTGCAACTAATGATCTCTGTGTTTCTAAAATCAATGCCTTTCCTGTAATCTAATTTTCTAAAGGATGCCATATGTCCTCTTTCAAGCTGCTGGTTTTGTGGAGGGCCCTGGAGCCTCTGCTAAAAAGGCCTAAGGATAAAGAAGTGTACTGGGTGTCTAATCAATGTTTTTTTCGATTTACCGTTTGCAACTAATGATCTCTGTGTTTCTGAAATCAATGCCTTTCCTATTATCATTTTTTTCAAAAGGATGCCATATGTCCTCTTTCCTGCTGCTGGTTTTTTCGAGGGTCCTGGAGCCTCTGCTGCGCATAATAAAGAAAAAATAATAATTTAACTTGACTTAATAACTGAAGCATGACTTCAGGAGTCAGGTGTGGTCGTAGGTAGTGGTTGTTGTTAGCAGATTATTTTTATTGCAAATTGCAATTGCCACAGCGTGCATAAAATGTGCGTCACTATTTCAAATTTTAATTCTTTTTTTTTCATTCAGGATTAGTTTGGGGTACGGCGCAATATTGGAAAGGCAAAAAACAGGTCTCGGTACCCGTTGATATAAGGGGTGACTACTACTGCTTTTACCAGGCTCCTCTTGGATAGCCCCAGAAAGTGTGACTATGAATCCCAAAAAGAAAATTAAATTAAGGTTGAAAACTAACTCCAAAGTAACTTGTAAGACCTGGAGCTCCTCAAACACACGTCCTACCTTAACAGCTATAGGCTCCCCAACCCACAAATCTTAACTTTTTCATGCCAATTGATATTGCCACAGCTGGAACAACAGTAAATAACATGTGCGTCACCACAGTCTCCGAAGCTGTTGTCGGATGTATACAAAAACACTGATAAAGTATTCATTTAGGAGCGCAAAGAGATGCTACCGGAACACTCCAGGAACTTCACAAGAGTGGCTGTATTGTGTTTCTGGTGATGTTTGAGACATCTGGGTAGTGTACAGGGAGGGAAAAAAATCGTCTCCATCTCTGTGCACCAAAGGACATGACGTCCTTGTCATCCATAAGCACATGAAATTGCTGGCATTTTTGTTGCTTCAAGAAGTTCATTTTTTGTGGTGATAGATAGTACTGAATTAAATAAACTTTGGTTTCCTACCATACTCAAGACAATCTTGTATTTCAAAATTCGTACTTGCTGTGGGAAACAGTGGCCTGTCCATACCAGGAAGATAATTTAGACAGAAGTAACGAGCTCTGCTTGCAGGTGACACATGTTTATCGTCAATCATCAAAGGGGTTGCGTGCAGAATATGGCTGATGGCCCCTTATTCACATGTTTGTCCAGAGCCACAACATTTGCAAACAGCCAGAAGAAAGGTCGTTTCTCACCAGCCTAAGTTGAGCTTCATTTACCAAATGCTGATATTCAAAAAAATAGACAAACAGTGCCTTAAATAACACATTTGCGATATGGATTCACCAGAGCAAGGTCATTGCAAGTACTAAGTTCCCACGATAACAAAATTAAAATGCCACAACTATGCAATCTTCACCTTCAGATTATTATTGTCACACTCCATTGTACTCCTATGCCCAGCTCCCTGCTCTTGTTTTTGTTGAGGGTCCTGGAGCCTCTGCTGAAAAGGCCTATGGTTAATAAAGTGTATTGGGTGTCTGTTCAATGTTTTTTTTTATTTCCCGGTTGCAAGTAATTATCTCAGTGTTTCTAAAATCAATGCCTTTCATGTAATCTATAATTCAAAAAGATTGACATATGTCCTCTTTCATGCTGTTGTTTCAGTTGCGGCTCCGGGACCCTCGTATTAACAAGGCCTGAGGATAAATAAGTGTAACCGGTGTCTAATGAATGTTTTTTTCTATTACACGGGTCATATAAATGATCTGTGGGTTTCTAAAATCAATGCCTTTCCTGCAATCTTTTATTCAAAAGTATGACATATCTCCTCTTTCATGCTGTTGTTTCGGTTGAGGCTCCGGGACCATCGTATTAAAAAGGCCTGAGCATAAATAAGTGTTACGGGTGTGTAATCAATTTTTTTTTCTAATTTCACGGTTGCAAATAATGATCTGTGGGTTTCTAAAATCAATGCCTTTCCTGTAATCTTTTATTCAAAATTATGACATATCTCCTCTTTCATGCTGTTGTTTCGGTTGAGGCTCTGGGACCCTCGTATTAAAAAGGCCTGAGCATAAATAAGTATCACGGGTGTGTAATCAATTTTTTTTTTCTAAATTCACGGTTGCAAATAATGATCTGTGGGTTTCTAAAATCAATGCCTTTCCTGTAATCTTTTATTCAAAAGGATGACATATCTCCTCTTTCATGCTGTTGTTTCGGTTGAGGCTCCGGGACCCTCGTATTAAAAAGGCCTGAGCATAAATAAGTGTCACGGCTGTGTAATCAATGTTTTTTTCTAATTTCACGGTTGCAAATAATGATCTGTGGGTTTCTAAAATCAATGCCTTTCCTGTAACCTTTTATTCAAAAGTATGACATATCTCCTCTTTCATGCTGTTGTTTTGGTTGAGGCTCCAGGACCCTCGTATTAAAAAGGCCTGAGCATAAATAAGTGTCACGGGTGTGTAATCAATTTTTTTTTCTAATTTCACGGTTGCAAATAATGATCTGTGGGTTTCTAAAATCAATGCCTTTCCTGTAATCTTTTATTCAAAAGTATGACATATCTCCTCTTTCATGCTGTTGTTTCGGTTGAGGCTCCGGGACCCTCGTATTAAAAAGGCCTGAGCATAAAAAAGTGTCACGGGTGTGTAATCAATGTTTTTTTCTAATTTCACGGTTGCAAATAATGATCTGTGGGTTTCTAAAATCAATGCCTTTCCTGTAATCTTTTATTCAAAAGGATGACATATCTCCTCTTTCATGCTGTTGTTTCGGTTGAGGCTCCGGGACACTCGTATTAAAAAGGCCTGAGCATAAATAAGTGTCACGGCTGTGTAATCAATGTTTTTTTCTAATTTCACGGTTGCAAATAATGATCTGTGGGTTTCTAAAATCAATGCCTTTCCTGTAATCTTTTATTCAAAAGTATGACATATCTCCTCTTTCATGCTGTTGTTTTGGTTGAGGCTCCAGGACCCTCGTATTAAAAAGGCCTGAGCATAAATAAGTGTCACGGGTGTGTAATCAATTTTTTTTTCTAAATTCACGGTTGCAAATAATGATCTGTGGGTTTCTAAAATCAATGCCTTTCCTGTAATCTTTTATTCAAAAGGATGACATATCTCCTCTTTCATGCTGTTGTTTCGATTGAGGCTCCGGGACCCTCGTATAAAAAAGGCCTGAGCATAAATAAGTGTCACGGGTGTGTAATCAATGTTTTTTTCTAATTTCACGGTTGCAAATAATGATCTGTGGGTTTCTAAAATCAATGCCTTTCCTGTAATCTTTTATTCAAAAGGATGACATATCTCCTCTTTCATGCTGTTGTTTCGGTTGAGCCTCCGGGACCCTCGTATTAAAAAGGCCTGAGCATAAATAAGTGTCACGGCTGTGTAATCAATGTTTTTTTCTAATTTCACGGTTGCAAATAATGATATGTGGGTTTCTAAAATCAATGCCTTTCCTGTAATCTTTTATTCAAAAGGATGACATATCTCCTCTTTCATGCTGTTGTTTCGGCTGAGGCTCCGGGACCCTCGTATTAAAAAGGCCTGAGCATAAATAAGTGTCACGGGTGTGTAATCAATGTTTTTTTCTAATTTCACGGTTGCAAATAATGATCTGTGGGTTTCTAAAATCAATGCCTTTCCTGTAATCTTTTATTCAAAAGGATGACATATCTCCTCTTTCATGCTGTTGTTTCGGTTGAGCCTCCGGGACCCTCATATTAAAAAGGCCTGAGCATAAATAAGTGTGACGGGTGTGTAATCAATTTTTTTTTCTAAATTCAGGGTTGCAAATAATGATCTGTGGGTTTCTAAAATCAATGCCTTTACTGTAATCTTTTATTCAAAAGGATGACAGTACTACCAAAATACAGCCAATGAAGGGCCTTAGGAAGACTGAGCCAAGGTTGGATTGTAGTATTTGGTTAGGCTAATCATGATGGCCATGTAGACCACCACCACCGAGAGTCCTGGAAGTAACAGGGATAATGAGATGAAAGAGCTAAGAATAGTAGAACTTGAAACAACAGAGTTAGCCATGGGTGTTAGTGCAAAACCGCTTGGCTTTTTTTTGGCTTTGGGTGCGGCTATTCATGCAGGCCATATAGAGCTGACAACATTCGGTTTCGTATCAGCTATTAAACTAATAAGAACAGTACTACCAAAATACAGCCAATGAAGGGCCTTAGGAAGACTGGGCCAAGGTTGGATTGTAGTATTTGGTTAGGCTAATCATGATGGCCATGTAGACCACCACCACCGAGAGTCCTGGAAGTAACAGGGATGATGAGATGAAAGAGCTAAGAATAGTAGAACTTGAAACAACAGAGTTAGCCATGGGTGTTAGTGCAAAACCGCTTGGCTTTTTTTTGGCTTTGGGTGCGGCTATTCATGCAGGCCATATAGAGCTGACAACATTCGGTGTCGTATCAGCTATTAAACTAATAAGAACAGTACTACCAAAATACAGCCAATGAAGGGCCTTAGGAAGACTGGGCCAAGGTTGGATTGTAGTATTTGGTTAGGCTAATCATGATGGCCATGTAGACCACCACCACCGAGAGTCCTGGAAGTAACAGAGATGATGAGATGAAAGAGCTAAGAATTGTAGAACTTGAAACAACAGAGTTAGCCATGGGTGTTAGTGCAAAACCGCTTGGCTTTTTTTTGGCTTTGGGTGCGGCTATTCATGCAGGCCATATAGAGCTGACAACATTCGGTGTCGTATCAGCTATTAAACTAATAAGAACAGTACTACCAAAATTCAGCCAATGAAGGGCCTTAGGAAGACTGGGCCAAGGTTGGATTGTAGTATTTGGTTAGGCTAATCATGATGGCCATGTAGACCACCACCACCGAGAGTCCTGGAAGTAACAGAGATGATGAGATGAAAGAGCTAAGAATTGTAGAACTTGAAACAACAGAGTTAGCCATGGGTGTTAGTGCAAAACCGCTTGGCTTTTTTTTGGCTTTGGGTGCGGCTATTCATGCAGGCCATATAGAGCTGACAACATTCAGTGTCGTATCAGCTATTAAACTAATAAGAACAGTACTACCAAAATACAGCCAATGAAGGGCCTTAGGAAGACTGAGCCAAGGTTGGATTGTAGTATTTGGTTAGGCTAATCATGATGGCCATGTAGACCACCATGTAGTAATAAGAACAGTACTAGCAAAATACAGCCAATGAAGGGCCTTAGGAAGACTGAGCCAAGGTTGGATTGTAGTATTTGGTTAGGCTAATCATGATGGCCATGTAGACCACCACCACCAAGAGTCCTGGAAGTAACAGGGATGATGAGATGAAAGTGCTAAGAATAGTACTACTTGAAACAACAGAGTTAGCCATGGGTGTTAATCCAAGACCGCTTGGATTTATTTTTGTATTGGGTGCAGCTAATCATGCAGAACATATAGAGCTGACAACATTCGGTGTTGTATCAGCTATAAAAATAATAAGAACTGTACTATCAAAATACAGACAATGAAGGGCCTATGAAGACTGAGCAAAGGTTGGATTGTAGTATTTTGTTCGGCTAATCATGATGGCCATGTAGACTGCCCGTAACAGGGATGAAAGTGCTAAGAATAGTACTAATTGAAACAACAGAGTTAGCCATGGGTGTTAGTCTAAGACCACTCGGCTTTTTTTTGGGTTTGGGTGCAGCTAATCATGAAGGACAGATAGACCTGCCACCATTTGGTGTTGTAACAGGTATGAAAATGCAAAGAACAGTACTACATAACACAACCTACTTACCATGGGTCCCAGAGCATATGTTTGGTTGTTATATTTTGTAAGGGTAATCATGCAGGCCATATAGACCTCCACCAATAGGGTGAGTATGAGTAACAGCTATTAAAATGTGAAGGACATTATTAATTAACACAACATAGTTACCATGGGTCGCAGACCAAGAGCAGATGTCTTATTATTATATTTTGTATGGGTAATCATCCAGGCCGTATAGACCTCACCAAATAGGGGGAGTTACAGAGATTAAAGTGCTAAGAATGGTAGTACTTAAAACACAACCTCGTTAAAATAGGTAGCAGACCACATGTCTTATTATTATAATTTTTCAGGGTAATCTGGCAGGCCATATAGAACTCCCCCGATAGGGGGGGGGGGACAGGGATTAAAGTGCTAAGAAAAGTACTAATTGACACAAGCTAGTTGGGTCCAAGAACGCATGTTTGATTATTAGAATTTATTAGGGTAATTATATATCTAACAAATCTATCTATTTCTCTTCTATCGATTCTATCTAACTATCAATCTATGTATATCTATCTATCCTATCTATCACTATCAATCTATCTTCTGTCCGGGATGTTTTGAGACAGCCACTTTGGGAATGTTAGTTGATTTAGACCCATTATGGCTTAAAAGCAGACTCTGCATCAACTATGTAATTTTCCATGGGAGTTTTGCCAGGGATCCCCCTCCAGCATGCAACAGTCCAGGTGTTTGTACCCTTGAAACAACTTTTCCATCACTATTGTGGCCAGAAAGAGTAGGTTTTAAAGTTCGCCTGCCTATTGAATTCAATGGCGGTTCGCGAACAATACCGGAAGTTCGAGTCCGCGGTTCGCGAACCAAAAAATTTTAGGTTTGCGACATCACTATGTATTAGCCCCTAATCTTCTGCTCCTGACATCGCCGCCACTAAAAACATGCATTAACCCCTATTCCGCCGCTCCCCGACATCGTCACCACTATACTAAAGTTATTAACCCCTAAACCCCCCACGCTCCCGCATCAAAAACACTATTTGAATATTATTAACCCCTGATCTGCCGTCCACCCACACCGCCGCTATAATTAACCTATTGACCCCTAAACCGCAAGCCCCCCACAATGAAATATACTAAAATAAACTATTAACCCCTAAACCAAAAGACCCCCACAACGAAATAAACTAATTTAAACTAGTAACCCTTAAACCTAACGAACACCTAACTTAAAATTACAATTTCGCTATCTTAAATTCAATTTAAACTTACCTGTCAAATTAAAAAAATATTTTAAACTAACAATTAAACTATTATAATTAGTTAACTAACTAACAATGAAATAAAACTAAACTACCAATAAAAAAATCCTAACACTACTCTAAAAATTACAAAAAGTATCTAATTACAAAAAATAAAAACGAAGTAAATTACAAAAAAAAACAACTAAATTACGAAAAATAACAAATTATCAAAAATTAAAAATAGTTACACCTAATCTAATAGTCCTATCAAAATAAAAAAGACCACCCAAAATAAAAACAACCCTAGCCTACAATAAACTACCAATGGCCCTAAAGATATCAACTCTTTTACCTGTAGATAGAAGAGTCAGTCTGGATGAAGACTTCTTGCAGCATGGTTGAGGACTTCGCCAGCTGGATGGATCCTTCAAGCGGGACTTCAACAACTATAAATGGATTGTCGGGGGTTAGTGTTATTTTAGATAGCTTTTTTATTTGGGGGGGGGGTGTTGGTTGGGTGGTGGGTGGGTTTTACTGTTGGGGGGTGTTTGTATTTTTTTTTACAGGTAAAAGAGTTGATATCTTTGGGGCCATTGGAAGTTTTTTGTAGGCTAGGGGTTTTTTTTGGGTGGGATTTTTTATTTTGATTAGGCTATTAGAGTAGGTGTAATTCTTTTTTTTATTTTTGATAATTTGTAATTTTGTTTAATGTATATTCTTAGGGGGGTGTTTTTTTAAAAGTAAAAGAGCTGTTTATCTCAGGGCAATGCCCTACAAAAGACCCTTTTAAGGGCCCCCCCAAAAGGCCTTTAAGGCCCTTGGTAGTTTGGGGGGTGGGGGGTTGTATAGTGTTAGGGGGTGTTTGCAGGGCCGCCATCAGGGGGTGACAGGGGTGACTCCTGTCAGGGGCCCAATGGGCTAGGGGGGCCCTATGAGGCAAGAACTAAAAAAAAAAAAAAAATTTTTTTTTTTTTTTAAATTTTGGCAGCCACCAGTGGGTACTACAGCATAGTGCTAATTGATCATGGGAAATGTTATTACAAGGAGTAAAGTATTAGCATTTGAGAGGATTTCTGAGTGTGCACTAAACCACTATGCACAGTGTGAGACAGACTTGGCACTTTGTTTGTAGAGTGTGTGCCTGAGTCAGACGGCTGATCACTTTCATTTGCAGAGGAGGTAGGAATTACTTAGCAAATGTTTTTTATTTCTTTGTGCAATTTAGGATTGTTACTTCAGTGTGGTAGTAGTTGTATGATGGGGCCAGGGGTCCATAAAAACACATTTTTTTAGCAGCAGTGTATTTATGATTATTTGACAATGCTGTAGAAATTCTATATTTAAAACCATGCATAAATGTTTCCTCCTCAATACACAAATTATATATATTACATTCCAGTTTACTGCCCCTTTATGCAAGGACTTTCCAGATACAAGGAGTCATTTTATCTAAGATTTTTACATCTGCATAACATGTTATACTCTCAGACTAAGATTGCTCAGTGTTGGAAATGAGACAGGTTAACTTAAAACTGTTCAGTTTACTCTACAGCTGACTTAATTTTGAAATGCATACCAATAAGCTTAAATCCTGCATTTAACCAGATCTAATGGTATGATTACCACAGCTTATGGTTCCACCAAGACCATATAGAGTACAGCATTTTCAAAATCCACAAGTACAGCTGACAGATGGCAACATTTGTATACTATATTTGAAGTGGTGCTCTTGGTTGGGGAAAATATCAAACAAACATATGTCAACCTTTTAAAAGTACTTTTCTTCATCTAGCCATATACCCAGATCATTAATGTACAATTTTGAATTCACAGAATTATTTTTGTTTGCACATTTACAAAAATGATTCTTTAAAAAGTGATCTCTTAATTTCTGCATTTTTTTTATCATGCATGTCACACACTGTTGATTTAGGGGATGCAAGGTGCATAAATGTTTCCTCCTGTGAGTGTTTCTGTGGGTGTCTGTGTTTATGTCTTTGTGCTTTGGTTTGTGTCTCTATGAGTGTGTATGTATTTTTTTTCTGTTGGTATCTCTGTGAGGGTGGGTGTGTATGTCTTTGTGCATTTTCTGTGGATTTCTGTGAGGGTGTGTGCATATGTCTTTGAGCTTTTTCTATGGGTGTCTCTGTGAGGGTGGGCGTGTGTTTGTCTTTGTGTATTTTCTCTGGATGCCTCTGTGAGGGTGGGTGTGTATGTCTGTGTTTTCTGTGGATGTCTCTGTTAGTGTGTGTGTGTGTGTGTGTGTGTGTGTATGTATGTCTGTGTTTTCTGTGGATGTCTCTGTGAGGGTATGTATTTTCTGTGGGTGTCTCTGTGAGGGTGTGTGTATGTCTTTGTGTGTTTTCTGTGGATGTGTCAGTGAGGGTGTGTATGTATGTCTTTCTGTGTTTTCTGTGGGTGTCTCTGTGTGTGTATGTCTTTGTGTGTTTTCTGAGGCTGTCTCTGTTGCTGTTTCCTTGGGTGTATGTGCAAGTTTGAGTTTGTGTGTGTGTGTGTCCATGGTCTGTTCCTTTTTAGGACATTTTGACCTTACTACTGATTATTCACATCTTTCTACAGACTTTGAGACTAATGTCTTTCTGGAAGTCACCAATCTACCATTTAACCTTTAAATTATTGTTTAGGCAGTTCAGGGCCCTTCCTTTTAGCCACTGCATGCTGTTGTCATCATTTAGTTGTCATCTTCCTTTACAAAAAGATAATCAGAACTCCATATGTTGTTTTCTAAATCTCCTTTTTTTTTTTACAAAACTGTAGTTTACCTCATTACTTGTCAGGTTAATGTAAACAAGTGTTAAGTGTCTGTTTGGGTGTCTGTGTTTGAGTTTCTTTGCGTGTTTGCTAGAGTGTCTATATGTGAATTCTTATGTGTGAGTGAGTGTTTCAGTGTATGAGTGTGTGTGTGTTTCAGTGTATGTTACTACCTTTACAACATTTCCAAGTTTAAATAGACACTTAAGAATAAAGTGCATATACGTTTTAGTCACTTGGTCAAAAATTGCACATGTCAAAGGAGGGGGTGGGGGCCCTGATCAATGGTTAAGTCAGGGGCCCCAAAATTTCTAGTGGCAGCCCTGGGTGTTTGTATTCCTTTTCAAGTAAAAGAGCTGTTTATCTCAGGGCAATGCCCTACAAAAGGCCCTTTTAAGCCCCCCCCCCCCCAAAAAAAAGGCCCTTTTAAGGAACCTTGGTAGTTTATTCTAGAGTAGTTTTTTTTGTTTTTTGGGGGGTGTTTTTTTTTAAGGGTATTATAATAGGAATAATCTTTATTATTTTGGATAATTTCGTTTTTTTATTTGTAATGTTAAGTTTTAGTGTAAGGCAGGTTAGGTTTTATTTAACAGGTAAGTTTGTATTGATTTTAACTAGGTAGTTAGTAAATAGTTACTAACTATTTACTAACTAGTCTACCTAGTTAAAATAAATACAAACTTACCAGTGAAATAAAAATAAAACCTAAGCTAGCTACAATGTAACTATTAGTTATATTGTAGCTAGCTTAGGTTTTATTTCACAGATAAGTATGTATTTAGTTTTAAATAGGATTTATTTAGTAAATAATTGTAAATTTAATTTAGATCTAATTTTATTATGCTAAAGTTAGAGGGGGTTAGGGTTAGGTTTAGGGGTTAATATAGTTTAATTTAGCTTGTTGCAATGTGGGGGGGCTAGCGGTTTAGGGGCTAATAGGTTTATTTAGTTAATAATTGTAAATTTAATTTAGCTATATTTTTATTGTTAAAGTTAGGGGGTGTTAGGGTTAAGGTTACATTAGGGTTAGGGTTAGGTTTAGCAGTTAATATAGTTTAATGTATCTAGTTGCAATGTGGGGGGCTGGTGGTTTAGGGGTTAATAAATGTAGTATAGTGGCGGTGATATCTGGAGCATAGAACACAGACAAGGTGGTCTCCTTGCAAAAAATTCCTCAATTTATTTTTACAAAAGGAACAGGAACAAACAAAGTCACGACGTTTCGGGGCAGTGCATTAGAAGTTAATCATTTTATTTAGGTAGCGGCCATATCGGGAGCGGCAGATTAGGGGTGAATAACTGTAGGCAGATGTCGGCGATGTTGGGGGCAGATGATTAGTGGTGTTTAGACGTAGGGTTTATGTTAGGGTGCTAGGTTTAAACTGTCAATGGGGCTGCGTCACAGAACTTTTTTTTACCGCGATCGCAGGTGTTAGTTTTTTTTTTTGGCCGGCTCTCCCCATTGATGTCTATGGGGAAATCATGCACGAGCATGTCTCAGCAGCGCTCTGTTGTGTGTGTATGGAGCTCAGCGTAACCATTTCGCACGCAAAAGGCGTATGTTTGAAAACTTGTAATAGCAGCGCTATAGGAAATTAAATAACATAACTTTTGTTGCATTCGTTAATTTCTCTATAGCGCTCAAAACTTGTAATCTAGGTGATTATGAATTAAAACTAAATTGTTTTCACTGGCATTTTTTTAACGCACCCTATATTGACAAGCTTTCTCCAAACACAATTTGCCAAAGGCCAGGGGCTACAAAACACAGAATACTCAAAGATGATTCTCATCTAGGCCCTGATATTCAAAACCTTGCATGCAAAAATCATGCAAAATCTTTGGGATTTGTTTAGACCTTTTATTGTAATGTAGGAGTCTCTGTTTCACATAAAGAACATTCGTAACAACATAAACATTTCTCAAGATAACATTTTCTAAAAAATATTTAAGGGCCTCTTCGCACCGATGAGACATCTAAGATCATCTCTCCTAAGCGGCAAGGTTTTAAATATCAGGTGAGTTGATTCTCAGTAAGTTCAGTTTCAGTGAATCATTTCTCAGGATGTTCTGTATTAGGGCTTGATATTCAAAACCTTGCCAGCATGGAGAGAAATCACATATATTCTTTGAGATTTTTTTAGACCTTGTGTTGTAATAGATTGTCTGTTTCACATAAACAACACTACATAGCAACATAAACATTTCTCAAGATAAAATTTGTGTATGAATTTTTTTAAGGGCCTCGAGACGTCTTAGGCTTTGAATATCAGGCCCTTGATCCTGTCTGTTGCAAATATTTGCATTTGAAAACATCCAACAATCAAAACCCTGCAGTAGATGTGCAAATAAGTCTCTATATTTTAAGACAAGCATGAAGTGATAGTTACTGAAGCTGCTGCCTTAAAATAGCAAGGATATAATTCTTGTTAATATTTTCAAATTCAGAAATAAGCAAGAATATTTTGGGCTCTATCCTTTGAGCTATTTGCAGGACTTCAATTATTTGAAGAAATGCTATTAAAAGTTTAACTTTATAAGTCAGTTCGTCTTTCTACTTTCTGTAATTGCATGCCACTCACACACTGCCACTCACATCTTGCGTGGACTGTCCTCAGATTGTCACAAATTGTCATTCAAGGTTAACATAAAGTGTCCTTTGTTCTCTCCATGTCATTAAAACTTTGCAGATCTTTCATACGTCTCCGATAGCCAGACGCAGTCGTACCTTAGCTGTCACCACCTGCTTAGCAAAGGAAGTTTGATCTCTCATTCTTTTTGAACATAAACTTTACAAAGCACAGAAGAAGTTTCTGGTGTTCACAGAGCTGACAAAGAAAAGGAGAGGAAGCCTTGGGGCCATGCTGTGTTGGTTTATTTACATTCATCTTTTTTCTAATCTGAATGACTGCAAGGCTTTGCTACGTTTCCCAGATTCCAATATGTTGATAGATGCAATTTGTTTGTACATTGCCCCGCAAGGCCAACAGGAGCAGCTGGCAGCACAGCAGACGCATGCAGCTTTTAGTGGTGACCCTTTGACCTCCAACTCATGCTTTGGAGAAGGAAACAATGCCCATTGTTACCTCTAGAAAATGAAAATCCCTCTTCTAATTGATCAGCACAACAAATTTAGTATGGCAACTCACCTGAATGTTTTGCTGCAATTCCAATCTATCTATCTTTTCTGAAAGTTGGTCAACTTAATAAATGAAAATATTAAAAAAAAAAAAATACTTTAAAAAAAGAAATGTTTCACTGGCTCTTCAATGTGATTTTCCCAAACCATTATGAAAGCAAACAGTAAAGGGCCAAAACAAAAGTAATACATACTTGCAGTTCATTGCCTTAGATTCAGTAAAGCAATATTTTGAAACTAATATCTGAAAGAAAACAACTTGCCACAGCTCTGTGGAATTCAAAAAGAGTTTCCCTCCCCTTACAACTTTTGCAAGTTATGAAATGGAGAAGCATCTGCGCTAGTATTTGGACTTTCATCCCTATATAAGCTTACTGTACATCCCATTTTAAAAACATGGACATTAACCCCTTAATGACCACAATGTACACTGTATGTCACTGGTCGTTAATGTTTTTTTCAGGACATAATAGCACAAGTCTAGCAAGAACACACTATTAATGCACTCCCTCCAGTAGGCTTTGTGGAATAGAGCAGTCTCAACGCTGGTGGCAAGACCGCGCTATAAAACAATCAAGTTCCAAAAAAAGGCCAACGACATACAGGGTACGTCGCTGGTCCTTAAGGGGTTAATATGGAGCTCCCCTCCCCCTTTTTGGAGTGTGTCTGACGGAATTTGTGCCCATTCTACTTAAAGAGCATTTGGGTTGTAGTCAGGGTTCTGTGCAGGCCACTAGAATTAATCCACACCAAACTCATCAAACCGTGTCATCATACATCAAATCAAGCCTAACCGCTATCCAAAGCTTTCATTTTAACACTAATCCTAAACTTAAGCTTCATCACATTCATGACATTTTAAATTAGTACATTTTGGAATTTACTTGATAATATGAAGTATTGCTATTATGAAGTACAGAATGCTCAATTATGTACCATGAGGCATTTGCAACAGGCCATATACAAATCTTAATACTTGCAGAAAGAGAAGCAATCTGCCAGGAAAAACAGCTCAGTGTCTTGTCCTATAGCCTTGTTACCACCAGGGAGTAAGGAACATTCCTGAAATATCAGTCTGATCATGCCTAACAAGGTCATCTAACCCTGAAATACAAAGCAATTCTCATCTAAACAAAGGAACTGGAAACCCAAGATGATCATTTTGGCCATCTTTGGGTCTTGTCAATGAGGTACAGCAATATCCATCTAAGCACATTGTCCAAGGTGTCCACGTTTCCCCATCACCCTAAGGGATACAGGGCCATAATACAAATACATACAGAAAGAGAAACAGTCTGTCAGGAACAAACAGGCCAGTGGCTTGTTCTATGGCCTGGTTACCACATGGGAGTAGTTAATTTAGCCCAGTTATCCTTTTCACAGAGGAAAACTTTCCTGAAGTATATCAGTCTGATCCAGACTAACACGGTCAGTCCATCCCCAAAATACCAGGCTATTCTCCTCTGTAACATCTATACAACACGCTGTCACATACCTCATATTGTTTGAGGGTTTGTTTGTGAGTTTGTTTTTTGTCATTATTAAATTGTCATTTTTATCCTGATTTACTGCACAATGATCTTTTCTTTGTTTTCTTTTTTGCGCTCCATGTTTTTCTTTTTTTAGCTTCTATCTCATCGCCATCACACCAGTGATTTAAAAAGAGCTGCATAAGAAATAGAGACACTGCTTTTTCACTTGGACATTGCTACACAGGCATCCAAAGAGACACTACCTGCAATAAAGTAGGAAGGCTTCCTTTATTATTTATTCTTGTTTAACTGTATTGCATGTTTCAATATTGTTGGTATTTATATACATTTTACATTCCCTTGTCTGTTTTGAAATATTTTCAAGATTTTACTTATACAGCAGCATTCTAAGGATATATGAGTTTGGCGCTTTTCAAAGTGTTTGTTTGTTTTTATTCTCCTCTGAAGAAGGGAAATTGCAACCATATGATCTTTTTGGGCATCGTCAGTGGGCTGTAGCCATATCGCTCTAAGCACATTGGTCAAGGAGTCCACCCTCATCACCCTTAAGGAGACTTTCCCAGGGTCATATTACAAATAAAGAGAGTTCTCCTCTGTGAAAAGCACAATTAGACTAAAAGAAGTTACTCACAGGTGGTGACCAGGCTATAGAACAAGTCACTGAGCTATTGTTCATTTCTGGCAAATTGCTTCTCGTTCTGTACGTATCTATACAAATCTTACCGGAAGCAGTCTTAACAGAGCACATTAAAAGACAGTAAACTCAAAATTGAACCTTCATGATTCCGATAGAACATGCAATGTTATGATCAAATTTGCTTTCTCATCTTTTGTTGAAGTGTAAACATAGGTAGGCAGATAAGAGCTTAGGAGTATGAATGTGTCTTTAACACTCTATGGCAACAGTGTTTAAAACTATGCATAACTTTGCTGTAAACAATGTTGCTGCCAGATGTCTAAATACACATGCACAATCCTAAGCTCGTCTATTATTACTCTTTAATGAAGGATATGAAGAAAACATTGCAACATTTATAATAGAAGCAAAATTGAAAGTTGTATAAAATGTCATGCTCTAAAAAAACCCATTTAAATTAAATTTTGACTTTACTGTCCCTTTAATGCCCAATTAGCATTGTCTGATCTCAGGGCTTCTACCGTGTATAATGAAAATATGTAGGCAACATATTTTGCATAAATTGCATTTGACAAGGGCTAGAGTAAAAGAAAAAGAGAATTGATGCTCACCATACATGTTTCCAAATAAACACAGAAACAAAAAGCATAATATCCCCATACCCAGTCTATACTGCAAAGAGTGGTATCATCTACTAGAGATTAGCAATAGGCTTCAGACAAATAAAAATTATTCCAACTTCCATACCAATTTGTCAATTATTTCACCATACATGCAACCAAATATATATTTAGGATGAAACGGACAAAGAAGGAATGAAAATAAAGCACCTGCATGTATCATTATATGTGAGGAATGGCGATTGAAGTTGCAGTAAAATATTATATCCAATATAAGTACCAAAAATGATGTGAGACAATTGTGTACAAAATGATGCATGAGTTTATTGCACACAATGATGTATCTTACTTTCACCCTGCTGCTTAATTACTAGTAGAGATGTGTATTCAGGCATTTGTCGAGTCACTTGATATACGAACAAACACATACATTATTGGATGAAATCAACTAAAAACAAATATTTTGAAACCAAAAAATGGTGTAGGAATGAGGGGGTTGGGGTTATTTTATTTGGATAATAAGCTCCTTTGTTTGTAATGATGGAAAGGGGTCTTACTTTTCATTTGTCCATTGTCCTCTGTCCAATCCTGCCACAGTATTACACATAGGCTAGCCAAAAAGACTAATGAATTACAAGAGCATCCGCAAATACTGCTTGAGGATCCCTGGACCTTACAGAGTACTTGGGAAGTTTGTGGTTCAACTGAGAGGCCACCAGATCTACATATAGGCGGTCCCAAGGATCCACTATCTGATAGAAAACATCCAGATGAAGAGATCACTCTCCTAGGAGACTAAAGACTGAGAAAATCTGCTTCTCCACTCTTGGAATATGAACAGCAGAAATCAGACAACAATTGACTTCTGCCCAGGAAAGAATTAGGGTTACTTCCATTGTGGCTATGGAAATGTGAGTTCACCCTGATTATTTATATATACTATTGCTGTAACATTGACCGACTGAAAACAAAGAAAAGATTCCTTTTTCAACATATGTCAACTCTGAAGGGCCCTGAAGATTGCACAGAGTTATTATTATTATTTATTATTATTCTTTATTTATAAAGCGCCAACAGATTTTGCAGCGCTGTTCATAGGTAACAAAGATAAAAGGACAGTACAATATGAGACACCAGACAAAATTTAACAAACAAATACAGGGGGAATTGGGAGCCCTGTTCCCGTGGGAACTTACAATCTAAATGGGTAGGAGGGTGAGAAACAGGAGGTGGGGACTGCAAAGGTGGCAATGATGTTAGTGTGAAGTTAGATGAGGGCAACTATTAGGCAAGTGGAATTCATTTGTTACTGATTTGGTGATAGGCTTCCCTGAACAAGAAGGTCTTTAGGGAGCATTTAAAGGAGGAGAGGTTGGGGGAAAGTCTGACAACTCGAGGAAGTGCGTTCCAGAGGGTTGGTGCCACACGAGAGAAGTAGATCGTTGTTGGATCTTAGGGGATGGGCTGGAGTATATTTGTTGATGAGTGAGGACAGGTATGGGGGGGCTGCATTGGTAAGGGCTTTGTAGGTCAGAGTGAGAATTTTGAATTTAATTCTGCTGTGAATGGGGAGCCAGTGAAGGGACTCACAGAGGGGTGTGGCAGGTACAGAGCGTCGGGAGAGGTGGATTAGCCTAGCAGAGGCATTTAGGATGGATTGAAGAGGGGAGAGGCGGGAGAGAGGAAGGCCAGTTAGTAGGTTGTTACAGTAGTCAAGCCGGGAAATTACTAGGGAATGGATTAGCTGTTTAGTAGTTTCAGCACTCAGAAAAGGACACATTTTGGAGATATTGCGTAGGTGATTGCGACAGGATGAAGAGAGCGATTGGATGTGCGGTATGAAGGAAAGATTGGAGTTGAGTGTAACTCCTAGACAGCGGACTTGGGGTGATGGGGAGATAGTTGTGTGACTGACAGTGATAGTAAAGTTAGAAACTGGAGTCAAATTAGTTGGGGGGATTAGAAGAAGCTCAGTCTTGGACATGTTGATTTATAGGTGGTGAGAGGCCATCCAGGAAGAAATGCCAGATAAGCAGTCACTGATGTGGGAAAGGACAAAAGGAGAGAATGCAGGGGTGGATAGGTAGATCTGAGTATCATCAGCATAGAGGTGATAGTTGAAGCCATAGCTACTGATAAGTTTACCCAGTGAGGAAGTATAAATAAAGAAGAGTAGAGGGCCTAGAACAGAACCTTGAAGTACTCCAACAGATAGAGGCAATGGATAGGATGAGTCGCCAGCAAATGAGACAGAAAAGGACCTATTAGAGAGATAAGAGTGGATCCAGGAGAGGGCAATGTCACAGAGCCCAAGGGAGCTGAGAGTCAGTAGGAGGAAGAGATGGTCAACAGTGTCAAAGGCAGCAGACAGGTCAAGTAAGATAAGTATAGAATAGTGGCCATTATTTTTAGCAGAAAGAAGATCATTAGTAACCTTGGTGAGGGCAGTCTCAGTTGAGTGTTGTGGACGGAAGCCAGATTGCAGGGGGTCAAGCAATGAGTTGGAGGATAGGAAGTGTGTTAGGCGATCGAAAACTAGTTTTTCCAGGACTTTAGAAGCTAGCGGAAGTAGTGATATGGGGCGGTAGTTTGCAGGAGAATTGGGGTCGAGGGAGGGTTTTTTGAGGATGGGGGTGACCTTTGCATGTTTGAAGGATGATGGAAATGAACCAGTAGTAAGGGATCAGTTGAATATGTGAGTAAGAGCTGGGGTGAGGGTAGAGGACAGAGAAGGTATTAGATGTGAAGGGATAGGGTCAAGGGGCAGGTAGTGAGGTGTGAGGAAGATATTAGGGAACTCATTTCATTCTCAGTGGTTGGGGGGAAGGTACTGAGAGTGTTGGAGGGGGTGACCGGGGGCGGAGATGAAAAGTTGCAGTCTTGTGGTGGGATGTTACTTCTGATGGTAAGTGTTTTGTTGAAAAAGTAGTCTGCCAAGTCTTGAGCACTAAAGTCAGATGAGGGTGGTGGTGCAGGTAGATAGAGGAGAGTGTAGAAATAGGAGAAGAGATGTTTAGGGTTTGAGGAGTGAGAAGATATGAGAGAATAGAAGTAGTTTTGCTTGGCTAAGTGAAGGGCAGAGGAGTAAGAATACACTGTGTGCAGAATTATTAGGCAAATGAGTATTTTGACCACATCATCCTCTTTATGCATGTTGTCTTACTCCAAGCTGTATAGGCTCGAAAGCCTACTACCAATTAAGCATATTAGGTGATGTGCATCTCTGTAATGAGAAGGGGTGTGGTCTAATGACATCAACACCCTATATCAGGTGTGCATAATTATTAGGCAACTTCCTTTCCTTTGGCAAAATGGGTCAAAAGAAGGACTTGACAGGCTCAGAAAAGTCAAAAATAGTCAGATATCTGGCAGAAGGATGCAGCACTCTTAAAATTGCAAAGCTTCTGAAGCGTGATCATCGAACAATCAAGCATTTCATTCAAAATAGTCAACAGGGTCGCAAGAAGCGTGTGGAAAAACCAAGGCACAAAATAACTGCCCATGAACTGAGAAAAGTCAAGCGTGCAGCTGCCAAGATGCCACTTGCCACCAGTTTGGCCATATTTCAGAGCTGCAACATCACTGGAGTGCCCAAAAGCTCAAGGTGTGCAATACTCAGAGACATGGCCAAGGTAAGAAAGGCTGAAAGACGACCACCACTGAACAAGACACACAAGCTGAAACGTCAAGACTGGGCCAAGAAATATCTCAAGACTGATTTTCTAAGGTTTTATGGACTGATGAAATGAGAGTGAGTCTTGATGGGCCAGATGGATGGTCCCGTGGCTGGATTGGTAAAGGGCAGAGAGCTCCAGTCTGACTCAGACGCCAGCAAGGTGGAGGTGGAGTACTGGTTTGGGCTGGTATCATCAAAGATGAGCTTGTGGGGCCTTTTCGGGTTGAGGATGGAGTCAAGCTCAACTCCCAGTCCTACTGCCAGTTTCTGGAAGACACCTTCTTCAAGCAGTGGTACAGGAAGAAGTCTGCATCCTTCAAGAAAAACATGATTTTCATGCAGGACAATGCTCCATCACACGCGTCCAAGTACTCCTCAGCGTGGCTGGCAAGAAAGGGTATAAAAGAAGAAAATCTAATGACATGGCCTCCTTGTTCACCTGATCTGAACCCCATTGAGAACCTGTGGTCCATCATCAAATGTGAGATTTACAAGGAGGGAAAACAATACACCTCTCTGAACAGTGTCTGGGAGGCTGTGGTTGCTGCTGCACGCAATGTTGATGGTGAACAGATCAAAACACTGACAGAATCCATGGATGGCAGGCTTTTGAGTGTCCTTGCAAAGAAAGGTGGCTATATTTGTCACTGATTTGTTTTTGTTTTGTTTTTGAATGTCAGAAATGTATATTTGTGAATGTTGAGATGTTATATTGGTTTCACTGGTAAAAATAAATAATTGAAATGGGTATATATTTGTTTTTTGTTAAGTTGCCTAATAATTATGCACAGTAATAGTCACCTGCACACACAGATATCCCCCTAAAATAGCTATAACTAAAAACAAACTAAAAACTACTTCCAAAACTATTCAGCTTTGATATTAATGAGTTTTTTGGGTTCATTGAGAACATGGTTGTTGTTCAATAATAAAATTAATCCTCAAAAATACAACTTGCCTAATAATTCTGCACTCCCTGTAAAGAATTAACTTATAATGTAGGAAATCGGGTTCAGAGCGGGATTTCCTCCAGGCACGTTCATCAGCACTGGAGCATTTTTGTAGATAGCGTGTTTGCTGAGAGTGCCAGGGCTGGAGCTGACGACGTGGGGTCTTGCGTATTTGTGGAGGAGCAAGGGTGTCGAGTGCAGAGGAGAGAGTATTGTTATAGTGGCTTGTAGCAAGTCAGAGCAGGATACCGTGGAAGTGTGGGGAAGGCATTTTTGAATAAGGTTAGAAAGTTGGAGAGGATCCACAGGGAGAGGACACTGAAGCAGGTTTGCCATAGTTTTACTGTGTTTACTGTGCTGTTTTAATTTTTACATAGTGTGAGTGTGATTCTTTTTTTCAAGAACAATATTAAAAGAATAACGTTGATCTACACTTAGATGTGTTTGTGCGCTCATGTTTTTCTTCTTGTTTCAGCTGATTATGTCGAGTTCGTGATGGGACTCTTTTAAAGGACCAGCAGTGCAGTGTACAAAATTTGTTTGAAATTGGACTTCCTTCCTTATGGTATATGTTTTTATATATTTAATGAACTATTCATTGTAATACTGTGTGGTATGTTGTATTGCACGATATAATTACACATCACTAGCATAGCCATTTCCTTATAACTTATAACTGTATTGTTAAAGGGGCAGGAAGTGTTTTTATAGGTTATATTTTCCGTTTTTTTATGCCTATTGACATTTTTATGGTTGAAAAAAATTTTTTTAGGGCATCGCCTAGTACCCCTCCTGTTCTGTTTATCTTTTTAACCATTACTTATATTGTATGGGCAGCAGCCTAAATATTAATTAAATACAAATCCTAATTTGTATATAATACATCATCCAAGATAGTTATAAAGGTATAATTGATCACTTAAAGTAAAAATACATTTCTACACAATGGAAACTCCAACAGGTATTTTTGAAGTGGATACTGACACAAGGGATGATAATAATAAGTTTGGGGATAATACATTTAGGTATAACAGACAAAGATCAACAAACTTATTAAATGGCAATATGGAGGTTAGGTCTACTGACAACCATATAGATTTATTTAGAGAGTTGGAGAAATTATTATGTAAGGATGCTAAGGAGTGGCAGGATCTGGTTCTCCTGGATAATTATATTATCCATGATGTGATACCAAGAGGCCTTAGAATTTTTAAATTTCCAGCCTTTGAACTGGATGAAGTAGAATTCCAGACTGAATGGGAGCAAGCTTTACATAAATGCTCCATTACCCTAATAAAAATACTAATTAAATATAGGGAAACTAGATTGGAAAATTTAAAGAAACAAATAGATGATGTAGTAGAAAAAATACAACCATATAAAAGTATAACCAAATGGAAGTAATTTAATGAAAATGTACAGGCTAAAATTAATAAATTTACTAAAGAGTTAAAAAATAATAAGCTCAAAAAATTGAGGAGAGATCTGGAAGATTTCAAAAATGATAAAGTTTATACTTATAAACAACAGGAAACTTTTGAGGGCAAAGAACAGTATAATGACAACCAGAATAGGAGAGCAAATATGCCTAAGGTTACACATAGCGAGTCACGAAACCCTACATATACAATTACACAGGGAATTTATAAAAGTAGTAATACTAACAATCAGAGAATTGATTTAAATAAGAAATTCCCTTATAAGAATAATCAAAATAAGAATAGAAATACAAATGCAAATAGTAATAATAAGAGTAAAGGTCAGATAAAACCATGGGAATATACACATCAAAACCATTACCCTAAGGGGGATGCTTTTGACAACAGTAAAGGATAGAGGAGGAAAGGAAACACTCAAGAGAATAGTCATGTAGACTATCAATAGAAAACCTCAGAATAGATTCTTTGGAGAAGGTAACCCACGGATCAAACAGTCCTAGGTGGCACCTACAGGGGGCAAAACCTAAGGACAAAAGTTTTAATAGAGAACATGAGTCAAATGTTAGATTTTGGTCCCCAAATGGACAAAGAAAAGATAATCAAAATACAGGTCATTTTTAGGGACTCCCCCTTGGAGACAACAGGGAAACAGATCGGAATGGGGAGGGGCATCGACGAATGCTTTAGGTACGCCAAGAAAACGGAGACGCATGTTAGACAATACAGAGGCACTAGAGGGGGTATAAAACAACGAAAAAAGAAACAGAAGAAATTGGAATTAGATAGGGTATATAAGTTGATCTTTAACCTCTCGGACAAAAAGTTCAGTGATGATGAGATGAAGCTGTTATCTAGAGGTTAAAATTTTGCCCCCATGGCTCAACCAAACCAATTTGACTTATTTATTGATGTACAAAGGTACATTAGAAAATTAACCTTAAAAAGGTATTATGATAAAATCAAAGTGCCATCTAACACTCTCTTAAATGAAGAGGATGCACACACACTAGCAAATTTGGAATATTTGTATAGTGAGAATGAAACTCAATGTTTATCTAGTAGTGTCACAGATGAGGAATTGTTGAATATATCAATACATGAAGAAGAATTAGAAAAAGTATCACACTGCCCCTTCAAAAGGAAATCAATTTTTTACCCTCAAAATATGCAGAGTGAATACATTAAGATCTTTAATACACTTGTACAGTATGTGAGGACATTAATAAATTATTTTCCAACGATAGAGTTAAAAATGATAACCTCACAAAAGGAGAAAGATTATCCCTCAAAACCCTAACAAATTATATGGATGTAGTATACCGGTGTGCGGATAAAGGAGGGGGAATTGTCGTGCAGAACAGACAAGATTATCTAAAAGAAGCCTATAAACTTTTGGAGGATAAAGATACATATTTGCCTTTAACCTTTAATCCGACTTTGAAATATAAGAAGGAATTGTTTAACCACCTGTATTTAGCAAAACAGGAGGGCATATTGAACCAAAATGAGTTCAATTATTTGTATGAAGTACACCCTAAAGTGGCATGTTTTTACTATCTCCCTAAAATCCATAAAAATGCCAAGGTACCACCGGGGAGACCCATAGTATCAGGTGTTGGGTCACTATGTGGCAACATGTCTAAATATATTGATTTCTACCTACAACCCATGGTTAAGACTATTCCATCTTACCTTATAGATACAGTGGATGTTATTAACAAGTTTGAAGGACAAAAGTGGAAACCCAATTTTTGTTGGGTTACATGCGACATATCCACTTTGTATACCAGCATCCCCCACGATAAAGGGGTATCAGTAGTAGAAGAGGAATGTTTGAATAGGAATTTTTCAGCAACAAATACTAAATTCCTTACGGACTCCATAAGGTTTATTTTATCCCACAACTATTTTCTATTTGAAAATAGGTTCTATAAACAGGTACAGGGAACAGCTATGGGGACTACGTTTGCACCCTCATTTGCGAACCTGTACATGTCTAACTATGAAGACAATTATATATGGAACAATAATCCTTTCTCTTCTAATATCTACATGTATTTTAAATACATAGATGATATTATCATGATTTGGCAAGGGGAACCAAACATGATACAGGATTTGGTGGGACATATGAATAAAAATAATTTCAACCTTAAATTTACCTTCTCATATTCCTCAACAGAAATTAGCTTTCTGGACCTCACTCTTTTTATTGATTCAAATGAAGTGGCAGTCATTTTTTTTAGAAAAGATACTGATATGAATGGATTGCTTGATGCACGGAGTGGCCACCTTAAACAATGGAAAAATAATATTCCGTTTTGCCAGTATCAATGTATTAAACGTAACTGTAGAAAAAAATCAGGATTATAATCAGGAGGCAGAAATACTCACTAGAAAGTTTGAGGATAAAAGATATAATAAACATCACCTAATTAAAATGAAGGAGAAAGTAGATTTAATAGATAGGAAATAGTTGTTAGAGAAATCCAGAAATAAGAGAAGAACAGCAACCGACAATTCAAAACCTAAATTTATTACTAAATATAACAATCAGCATTATAAAATTAAGGGTATAATCAATAGACATTGTAAAGTTTTACAACTTGATCCTGTCTTGAAAGAATCTATAGGTGACAAAACCGAAATCCTTTTTACGAAAAATAGGAACCTGAAGAACATTTTAGCATCAAGTAAACTTAGAAGAAAACCACCTATAAAGATTTCTGATTGGGGTAGCACATCGGGAACCCATAGATGTAAAACCAAGGATTGTGTAATGTGCCCACATATAGCACTTAATCATACAACCATAGAAAATCATGATGGTTTTAGGAGTTATACTAGTACTGGAACATGTACGTGTATCAGTACATACGTTGTATACCACCTGAAATGTAAATGTAATTTGATTTACGTGGGTAGGACAAAAAGAAAAATCAAGTGTAGATTTAGGGAACATCTGAAGAACTAGAAAATGGCTTGGAAACCCATAGTGTTTCCCAACACTTTAAACTAGCCCATAATAAAGATCCCCAGGGTTTAGAAATTAAAATTATAGAGTGGGGGGGCGGGGCTAGCCAGCAACTGAGTTGGTCGCACTATCTGGGAGCTCCGTTAATACAGCTCCTAGGAAAGCCCTAATACTATTGATAAACCTCAAAACAAATCGCTAACCTACTGACTAATTATGCTAGGAGAAGTCCTGGACATGCTAATAAGTGCTTGGTAATCTATTGCACTATGTTGAGCTGACTATCTGCCTAGGATCGGACCGTCTCATCAAGTAGCGCCATTTTGGAATATTAGTGCATCCAGCCGGAATACTGATCGCTACACCCTAAACCACCTAATACGTCTTCAAACCTGCCGACCCTTCCTGCTTGGGGTGCGTCACAGTGCTAACCAACATGGACATGCAAATACCCTACTCCGTTATCAGAGATCTTCTGGAAGAGCACGGGAGAAAGCTGTGTAAGAGACTTGATGCCCTTATTTGTATGACACACGCAATGTGCATACACGGTGACGGCCCCATGATGGAGCGCAAGGTGGTGCAGGAACCGCGGTGTAGCATGGCGCCTACAGCTCCTCAAGCGTGCTCTCTTCCGCTGTTGGTGACAGGCACAGGTCCTATGATTAAGTTTCTCTCGCCTGACGAACATTTGCGGCCCCAAGCAGAATATCCCAGGGTAAAGGAAGACGGCATTGGGATAATTACTGAGGTACGGGTACTACAGCGCGACAAGATGCTCGCAGTTCTCCACGCAGGCTCCCCTCTGCTGCCAACCAGTACAACTATTGGAGTACCTTCAAGGTGGGACTTAGTACACTTGTCCCATCTGGATAGTAGGGAGAGCTGGCTGATCCTACAGATCCCCCGAGTTAGACTATTGTGTCATCATACCTCCCAGGGTGTCCGGTCTGGCATCGGATGAATGAGGTGACACGGCCTGAAAGATGTGTCTGTGTCCGCAGAGACTGATGTTGCTGAGACATTCTCGCATTGTATATACTGTTATGTCCCCAAATACTTTTCTATGATGCCCGTTGCGGCTCACTATGAAGGCCCTAGGGCCTGATGTATGGACTCACAATCTGACCTTACTTATTTGCTCATGACATGCTTATAAGCTATATAATCACATTGGTCACCGTTAGTATGCTTACCATTCTTATGTATCCTGTCCCCAGTAGATTCTGGCCTTTACAATTGGGTCCTTTATATTAAGAAAGTACCTGCTCAGGTGTGTAATATTTCTCCCTCTCACGTTTATATTATAGGTTATGGACACTCTTGTTAGGGAGGGTATGAGCCCTTGTTGCAGGGAGATATTTGGTTAGCTTGTTCTCTTATCTGTAGCCTCAATAGTATATAAATGTATTGTAATAGGAGAAACCTCTGCCCATGGGGTGTTAACCTGCATCACGTCCCACTGTGCATGATTAATTCTCCCACATAGCTATTATCCTGGAGACTAGTTGTGGCCTTTGTTTAGTTTAATCCAGAAGGGCACATGACCCTAAAATTTCCCCTAACCACTATCCACATAGGCTTTCCCAGGAGTTCCCTAACTAGGCTTTGTGTGTTGCCAGGGAGCCCCCCCATGGCTAGTATCTGGGAATACTTTGTATATATTTTGGCTGGATAGGGAGAGCTTAATAGTATATGCCATAGATGTTTTTCTCCTCCTCCCCCATAATTCATTAGTACACACAGATTTGCTCTGTCAGCGGCCGAGATGGGGCGATCTGTTCAGAACCTTTGTGTCTTCTTAGGAGGTGTAGGAACTCATAGTCATAAGCATGCTCCCCTATATTGATGCAACATGTTATAGATGCTGGTTCTATTACTTCTCTTCTAGCCTCTTTATTTATCTAGACTAGCTTTGCTAACTTACTACTAATGTCGATGGCACAATATATGTTTTTTTTCACCTCACTATGTACCCCCCCCCCCCTTGTGTAATTATCTACACCTCCTATGTTGGATCATAACTGTGTAAGGCCCACAAGGGGCCTCTAGAAAGTTAGGAGGCTAGCATAAAGATCATTTATTGAAACCCTCATATGGTGTCCATGTGTAGATAAGGCCCGAGAGTGGCCTGTAATATTTTAGAGGGCAAAATAAGAGGTTTATTAATTAGCACCTTAAATATTTCCCTTAGTTCTACTAAGTAAGGCACCCCTAATTCACTGGATGATATAAGCGCTGCATTGTGTACATTTGATAGGGTGTATGTTGCTGCAGCTATAGGACCTTCCTGAGACTGGTCAGTAATTGCCCAGGGTTGTTTGGGTAATCTTTGTATAGTTTGGAGGTCAAATTATATGTCTCTTCGCATTAGGGGTATGTGAATTTGAGGCTCTATAGAAGCCTATATTATCTTGGGGAATATAATACTATAATGGATATCTCTCCTTACAGATGCTTAATTATCAACTTGTTGGCGGATATTTGTATTGAATTGTGCTTATTTGGTGCTTTTTTTTTCTTTGTATTGTTTAAACCTCAATAAAAATATTATTAAAAAAAAAAAAAAATTATAGAGTGGGATCCCCCTAACATTTGGGATACCAACAGACTATTAAAGCTTAGACAGCGTGAAACATTTTGTATTAAAACACTGGATTGCCTTTACCCGAATGTGATGAATGTTGATTTAGACATTCAGGCTTTTTTTAACATGAGTCACTGCTGTTCAAGCTCTAAGGTGCATATCCCCTAGCAGGATAGTCCATATAGATTTAAGATATATACCATTATAAAACATTCTAAATCTCTTGGACAAACCAAAATTACTCCCTTTAAATTGTGAGTATAGATTTAGTATCTCAGAAAATATTTGTATACAGCCTCATAAATATGAGACATATTTGCTCATCATTAATTTCTAAGGGATTAATATGTAGGTTTTTTAAAAATTATTTTATAATGTTTAGTTTTAATTTTATGGAGCACTGTATTTGATATTTTGTAAGTTTCTATGTATTGTGTTTTTAAGCATAGACCTTCTTTATTGGAAGGGTTAAATTTAGCAAGTACTTCCCTCTCAGTCTTTAAAAGACAGGAAGGAAGCACTCTCAAGTCACTTTTGAAAAAGTTCCAGTGCAGGAACGAAACGTACGTAGAGTGTGGAGAAAGTGATTTATTGTTTTTTACTAGATCCGGTGAGGCCACAGTAGTGTCAGGCATCTGGCCAGTACGTGGGCTGAGGATCAGCATTTTTTAGCTTAAAGGGACAGTCTAGGCCAAAATAAACTTTCATGATTCAGATAGAGCATGTCATTTTAAACAATTTTCCAATTTACTTCTATCACCAATTTTGCTTTGTTCTCTTGATATTCTTAGTTGAAAGCTTAACCTAGGAGGTTCATATGCTAATTTCTTAGACCTTGAAGCCCACCTCTTTCAGATTGCATTTTAACAGTTTTTCACCACTAGAGGGTGTTAGTTCACATATTTCATATAGATAACACTGTGCTCGTGCATGTGAAGTAATCTGGGAGCAGGCACTGATTGGCTAGACTGCAAGTCTGTCAAAAGAACTGAAAAAAGGGGCAGTTTGCAGAGGCTTAGATACAAGATAATCACAGAGGTTAAAAGTATATTATTATAAATGTGTTGGTTATGCAAAACTGGGAAATGGGTAATAAAGGGATTATCTATCTTTTAAAACAATACAAATTCTGGTGTAGACTGTCCCTTTAATACCCGCATCAAGAATACTCTACCCAGCTGTTACTGTGTTGTTCTATGGACATTTGTTACTAGTCGAAGTCGCAACAATGGAGCAAAAATTTTCAACGTGCTACGGAGTGCACAAATTTGGTTGGCTGACACACCCCCACCTTGTAGCCAATGAAGGAAGTTGAAAGCAACTGAGGACATCCGGATTGGCTCAACTTGAGATACACACCCTTTTCTTCTGGTGCTGGAGACGCTGACTGAATACTCGTTCCAGCTGGAAGAGGACACTGAAGCTGGTTTGCTGTAGTCTTACTATGTTTACCGTGCTGTTTTAATTTTTACATAGTGTGAGTGTGATTCTTTTTTCAATAATAATATTAAAAGAGTAACATTGATCTACACTTAGATGTGTTTGTGCGCTCCTGTTTTTCTTCTTGTTTCAGCTGGAGAGGATCCACAGTGTGCAGATTTCTACAGGTGCAGAGGTGGTGGGTAGAAATATGTTTAGCCTGTACATTGAGATTATAGGTGAACAGATGGTGGTCTGAGATGGGAAATGGGCGACAGGTTACATCAGAAGGGGAGCAGAGATAGGAGAATACCAGATCAAGAGAGTGTCTGTCATGGTGAGTAGGGAATAGGGTGGATTGTGAGAGACTAAAGGAGTTTGTGAGTGAGAGAAGTTTAGAGGCAGCAGGGGTAGATGGGTTATCAATGGGGATGTTGAAGTCCCCTAGGATTAGAGCATGTGTATTTGTAGAGAGAAAGTGAGAAAGCCAGGCATCAAAGTTGTCGAGGAATTGGGAGGTTGGTCCAGGGGGCGATAGATAACTGCCACCTTGAGGGAGAGGGGGGAGAAAATGCGGATGCAGTGGACTTCAAAGGAGGAGAAGGAGAGAGATGGATAAGGATGGAGATGCTGATAGGAGCAGGTGGGGGACAGTAATATTCCAACACTGCCACCATGTCTCTCATCTGGCCTAGGTGTGTGGCTAAAGTAGAGACCGCCGTGCATTAGAGCAGCAATGGAAGCAGTGTCAGAGGAAGAAAGCCATGTTTCAGTAATTGCTAGAAGATTGAAAGCGTTAGAAACAAACAGGTCGTGAACAGTTGTAAGTTTGTTACAGACAGAGCGTGCATTCCAGAGGGCACAAGAAAAGAGAGGTGATAAGCGCTGTGGGTTAATGGAGATGAGATTGTTGGGATAGCGTGATCTTGAGTTTGTATTGTGGGTGACTGAGAGAGAATGTAAGAGTGTGGTGATTGCTGCAAGGCCAGGGTTAGGAGAGATGTCACCACCAGAAGGTGAGAGTGAGACTTGTAGGAGCGGATATGACTAGACACAGGAGAGTTAGATGGGGAAGTATTGCTAAGGAAACAGAGTAGTTCATGAGAGGACAGCATAGGGGATGAGAGAAGGGAGGGAGAGATAAGGATAGTGTGGGGATTATTGATGTTATAAGGGCATGCAGTGAGTTTTAGGAAGATGTCAGACAGAAAGAGCAGAAAGGACATAGAGAGCATTGTGCAGTTCAAAACCATTTATAGGTTGCCTCGTCTTCTGAGGAGATTAAACTCCTTGTCCCCTCTGAAACCCCCATACAGCCTGCAACCTGAAAGACCTGCATCTGTAGTGATCACAGACAAACTAGGATGAACAAAAGAAGCCCCCTGCATAATGAGCTGATAGTCCAGTAAGTAATCCAGTAAGAAAGGAACTGACATCCTGAAATCCAAAGGAATCCTTTGAGACAGCTGAGTTTGATCCCTGCACCATTGCCAAAGAATAAAATGCTGAAAAGGTATCAAATGGAAATGAGCATATGGAATAACATCCAATGCTGCAATCATGAGTTCCAACACCCTCATGCAAAGAGCAACTGAAGGAAACTGAAGTTTCTTCCAAGTGGATACAAGCTTTAACCGCCTTTGCTCCATCAAAGAAAGTCTCATGGAGGCCTTGATTATTTAAAGTGCTTCAAGGTGGCAAAATATGCCAAGGGATCTGCCACTATGTATAGAGATGTATGCTACTGTGGTAATGGAAAGACTCACTGATGTCTGTGTGTAATAAACCTTGAACTTTTTAACACTCGCCTCTGCCTGAAATCCCAGTCATTTTTTCACCTGTATTCACTATGTATAGAGAGCCTGTCCAAAATATTCTAATCTCCTGACATAGCTGCTAACAGGTGGCTTCACCAGACGCATTTACTATACATGCCATTTGTCGGCAATGTTGGCTATAGATAACACCCAGCATTGTCACCCAAATCGATTGGCACCCCTTTAAGAAGTGCCAGAGCTCAATTCCAGTGCAGCACTCAGTTTCAGGAGCCCAGCTAGACTGGCAAGTTTTTGCTGGCCCTCCGGTGGTTGGCCCTGGCATTTAGTGCATCTCTGTGACACATCATTTAAACATTGTATATATATATATATATATATATATATATATATCATTATCTTTTATTGAGGTTATTATATCTTACAACACATAATAGAAATTCAGATATAACAATATTCGGGGGACAGGTTAGTTTCAGGTCAATAAAAAATAAAATAAATTAAAATAAAGTACATAGTTAACATTAGGAGGCCAATTTATCATATGTCTTGTCAGACGTGCAGGCTCGCCAGAAACACGGGGCCTCAAGCTCCATTCGGAGCTTGATAGATAGGCCCCTAGATATTGATCCACATTATTTGAAAATATAGTTGACCTAATAACAGAAACAGCAATGTAATAACCTGTCACTTAATTGTAGACAAATAATAATATGAGAGTAATAATCTACAAGCCAAATGTACTAAATAGCAGTAAATAAAATAGCTGTCTACAATAAGATTGAGTATATATAAGGGAAACCTTGTTTTCTCTAGCGAATATTCCTCTTAAATAATAGAAGGTCACTCTTGGACTTGGTTAGTCTAATGGTGGATTGTAGAGGAAGACAAGCAATTGGGATGGCCACTTTTGAGCCTTAGTACTCTTGGACCCCTGGTAACTATAAAATGTAAAGGTGTTGCTATGAGGTATTAGAATTAATAAACTGATAATAAATTAGCAAGGGAAATAAACCACCCTTCAATATTTATATAGTAGAGTAAGTGGATGCCCTAACGTAAGTGAAAGCAAAACACATATTATAGTCTCTAGCGTGCAATTAAATGGGACAATCAATAGGGAGTGTTTACTGAGTACTGTGTGTATGGTTAAAAGATGTAGTGTTTGTTAAAACTTCTGTACATGTCAAAGTTTTTTGTCTAGAAAATAGGGAAAACACCTAACTAAAATGGAAGATGAGTACATAGTGTTGAGAGAAGATCTTAAATGCCTGACTTCCCCGCCCGTAGACAGTCCAGCAGTGTTTTTTTAGGCTAAAACTCTGAATAGATGTTGATAGATACTGGATGTTTCCCCTGGGATAGAGTAGCTGGTTAACTGCAGATTATAATGCATAGATAGTGGGATTAGTGGGTCAATTGTATAAGGACCTGTCTCACCTTCCATCATATATAGAGGAAATATAGGTTAAGCCTGTATAGTGTATGGCAAATAATTATAGGATTCTATAATAAAACTATATCTAACTAGTTTTACATGGGAGCATGACACCTAATCTGGGAAGGGTTACCTAGAGGAATGATTACACATCCAGATTTTAACCTAGGATAAAATATAATTAAGTAGCATAAATGACACTCACCAAAAGCATGTGGAGAAGTAAACAAACTATGATTAGGTGAGATTGCTTGTATTATAATAACCCATATTTAATAACAAAAATGGATAGTTTGCAATAAATAATAGTTTGCACCTAATAAGCTTATTTCAACAGTAGAAGAAGCCAGCAAACCTTCCAAGCGTTTTACATCAAAGTAGATTATTTTTGTAGGAGAAGCCAAATAAACAGTTTAAAAGAAGATAGCATAGCGGCTACTTTGCTTACATATTCATTATTTATACAATACCAATTTATCTTTATGTCCTTTATGTCCTTTATGTCTTTTATTGTATTTACGGTCTGTCCCTTTAAGAAAACCACCTAGGATTAATTGCACCTGTGGACCCAGGTGTATTTAAGGAGCTTCTGTACCCACAATTAGTTGTGTCCATGAGTAAGGCAATATACTGCCGAAACGCATAGGACGTATTATCTCTTAATCCTAGGTTGCTGGGACTATTGTTCTTTTAAACTGTTTATTTGGCTTCTCCTAAATAAATAATCTACTTTGATGTAAAATGCCTGAAAGGTTTGCTGGCTTCTTCTGCTGTTTGTTCAATTATTACTGTTCCAGCTCAAACCTCAGTGTCTCCCGAACCCACAGACCTCATAGAGGCTGCTATAGGCACTCATCATTGGCTTATGTCATAGTACACGCCTCCGCAAGAACCGAAAACCCCTCACATAGTTGGAGTTGATACAATCAGCGGATGCATGCTCAACCTGGTCAAGAGCACTTGTCAGCGTGGCTTTTGAAGCAAGAGCAGTACTAGATTGGTCAGAATGCATTCAAATATTAATATATTTATTGCATAAACATAGCGGTGGCAAAAAACTCAGCTTTTTTACAATACAAACACTTAACACTGGCAGGAAAGTGTTCAGATGACCCAGCTTCAAATGTAAATTTAGAGACAGAATCACAAGGCTCCATAAATGGAGATAAAGTTAAATGCAGAAAACAACAAGAATATAGCTCAATGATAATATCCCCATAAAAAGAGCTAGCTCTTGAGAAAAGTGAACACTTACCCCCTCTGAAAGAAATTAAAAAAAACAACAAAATAATCAAAGATACAGCACACAGAATATGGCGTTCAGACAGTACACTTTAGCAAGAAAACGCGTGTCAATCTGACATCATATATATAAAAAAAAGCAAACCAAAAAGTATGCATGCTATCATGTTGATGCACGCCGACCCAAAAAAACACACACATTATTTTAAAGGGGAAATTACCAAAAAAAACCAACAATAACTAACTGTCCCAAGGCTATAAACATATATAATAAATATATATACACTCACCGGCCACTTTATTAGGTACACCTTGCTAGTACTGGGTTGGACCCCCTTTTGCCTTAATTCTTCGTGACATAGATTCAACAAGGTGTTGGAAACATTCCACAGGTCTTTTGGTCCATATTGACATGATAGCATCACGCAGTTGCTGCAGATTTGTTGGCTGCACATCCATGATGCGAATCTCCCGTTCCATCACATCCCAAAGGTGCACTATTGGATTGAGATCTAGTGACTGTGGAGGCAATTGGAGTACAGTAAACTCATTGTCATGTTCAAGAAACCATTTTGAGATTATTTGAGCTTTGTGACATGGTGCATTATCCTGTGGGAAGTAGCCATCAGTAGATGGGTACACTGTAGTCATAAAGGGATGGATATGGTCAGCAACAATACTCAGGTAGGCCGTGGCATTTAAACAATGCTCAATTGGTACTAAGGGGCCCAAAGTATGCCAAGAAAATATCCCCCACACCATTACACCATTACCACCAGCCTGAATCATTGATACCATGCTTTCATGTTGTTTACGCCAAATTCTGACCCTTCCATCTGAATGTTGCAGCTGAAATTTAGACTCATCAGACCAGGCAAAGTTTTACCAATCTTCTATTTTCCAATAATGGTGAGCCTGTGTGAATTGTAGCCTCAATTTCCTGTTCTTAGCTGACAGGAGTGGCACCCGGTGTGGTCTTCTGCTGCTGTAGCACATCTACTTCAAGGTTCGATGTGTTGTGGGTTCAGAGATGGTATTCTGCATACCTTGGTTGTAACAAGTAGTTATTTGAGTTACTGATGCCTTTCTATCATCTAGAACCAGTGTGCCCATTCTCCTCTGACCTCTGACATCAACAAGGCATTTTTGTCCACACAACTGCCGTTCACTGGATATTTTCTCTTTTTTGAACCATTCTGTGTAAACCCTAGAGATGGTTGTACGTAAAAAACCAGGGGATCAGTAGTTTTTAAAATACCCATCTCGCACCAACAACCATGCCACGTTCAAAGTCACTTAAATTCACTTTTTTCCCCATTCTGACGCTCGGTTTAAACTTCAGCAAGTCGTCTTCACCATGTCTAGATACCTAAATGCATTGAGTTGCTGCCATGTGATTGACTAATTAGCAATTTGTGTTACAAAGCAATTGAATAGGTGTACCTAATAAAGTGGCTGGTGAGTGTATATAACAATAACCTGAAAGGATTATAGAGTGCCAAATAATATAAAATATAGTACATATCAATAGGCACCCTGCTACTGGAGGAAACTAGTTGAAAGCCAAAACCAGTACTGAAACAGAACAGCAAAGAAACTGGAGTATATATACAAACCAACAGGCAGAGGCAAATCCCCCTTGCAAGGCTTGTGTGACTGAATCCCAATAGGTGAAATATATGCCACTACCAAAAATCCAAATACATCCCACCAACAGGCAACTGTATTCTCTTGGAAAATTATCTGAGGACCACTCTCACTGGAGAATCTGATGCACATATTTATTCTTCACCACCAGCGGAGGCAAAGACAAGACTGAGGTGTGAGGGAGGTGGGAGGGGTTTTATAGAGCTCTTGGGGTTTGGTAATCTTTGCCTCCTCCTAGTGGTAGGGAAGAGTAATATCCAGGAGTAATGGATCATGGACTATCACCACCTGTATGAAAGAAAAATGTATCAGGCACGGACAGGCAGCTATCTTGTATGAAAAATGTGAGGTCTTAGATATCTGTCTATCTGCTTAGTAGAAACTGGAACATATGTAATGTCCAATCAATATATTTGTTAAAGTAACGTATATCTAGATTTCAGCAATCACTATCACAACATTGTCTGTTTCAAGGTTTTCAGCTATCATTCCTTGCCACAACAAACACCAAGCTCTCACACAAACAAAGTAGGCACCTACCATTACACCTAGAGGAAGGATTCTTATACATGGAAGTATTAGCTTTACTCTGAAAATTTTAGGAGCAAATAAATTGAACCCACTGCAAAGCTTGCTGAGATATTACAAGTTATTCTATGGATTGTGCTGCTCAGTTGTGCATGAAAAACATTCATTTATTGACAGTCAGGATGTAACCTGTGCTTTCATCAGTTCACAAAATGATAGTGACAAGAATAAGAATTTCTAGCTAGACTTTTTTTTTTATTATTTTGACTTATTTATTTATTTTAACCAGGTGATGCAATTAGAATGTAAGGCAGGAAATGGTGGTTAGATAGTTATTTGAAGCTTGGTTGGAGATTTGCTTTCCGCAGATATATCAAGACTCCAATTTCTTTGTTTCAAATTTTGTAAGGTAGATTTGTGTTCCAGTTGGGTTAATAATTCCATGCACATCTTTTTAAATGCTCAGAGAAATTATAGAGTTGACTATAAAGCCTACACATTACATCAGTATCAGACCTACTCAACAGAGGGCCCTGGTGCAGATTTTTTTGGGGGGCCCCAAAGGTAACTCAGTAGAAAGCAAAAATATTAATATACATTCTGCTCTGTATAATGTTTTTTTATCTAGATAGAGAGATCCATAGATAGATAGATAGATAGATAGATAGATAGATAGATAGATAGATAGATAGATAGATAGATAGATAGCTGGATAGATAGATAGATAGATGGATAGATCCATAGATAGATAGATAATAGATAGATAGACAGATAGATGCCTTAATGTATAGCATGGAATAATTTAGAGACTTTAGAAATGCTCATATAATTTTTTGCATTCTTTCAAATTCAGTTATTAATACAGTTTATCAAACCAGGTTTTCTATTTCCAGTCTTTGATAAGGTTATGAAATTAAATTATTCTTTATGCCCATAGACCTTATTATGAAGAGCTCTGGATAATGCAGTTTAATGAGCAACAAGCAGTTGAAGACACTTTTCATAATATTTTGCAGATTCATACAAGTCTGATTGTTGGATAAGTTTGGTATTACATTAGCCCTTTTTAATCTAACCTCCTTTACTCTCCTCCTTCAAAATTAATTTAGTCATCACAACCAAATATATTGTTTTTATAAATTACAGTAGAGATTGGATATAATAATAAAGTTCCATGCTGAGCTGTTTTCATCTCACCATTTGTACACATTTTAATATTTTCATTGCATTGGTCATATTCAGCAATTTACAATAAAGTTGGATATGTTGAAAATAAATATGAGGGAATTAGTCAAAATTCTGATTGTATTGAAGAGGGACATGAGGGTTCCTTCAGTCAGAAGAAGCTAACAATAGATCATTCAGGATTAATGAAGTTTGTGGAAATAAAAACTTTAAGAATTAAAGGGATATGGGTGGGCGTCTCATTTCTGGAGGTGGGTTCCTACGCTACAGAAAATCACTATGATGAGAGGAGGATGGTCGCTAAGAACAATCTCTTAAAGGGTGAGGGTTTGTTTCTACACTACAGAAAGCCATTTTTATTAATAAATAATTTTAAAAAATAATACAATTATTATAAAATGGGTACTAATAGAAATATGTCAGTACCTAATATCACTGCTACTAGTTAGAGGGGGGAGGGTTAGAGAGCTGTTTAGGAGGGGTCAGGGAGGTGGGAGGGTTGTGGAGGGATCCCTACAATGCAAAAGAAAGAACAAAAACCCTAAAACTGCATACTTTCAGACTGTCTGCCAGTACCTAAGATGACTGTGACCATGGGGGGGGGGGGGCAGAGGGGAATGCTGTTTGTGTGGGTTCAGGTAGGGATCAGTTTGGTTTGAGGGTGATACCTACACTACAATAATATTCACAAAAGGATACGAAAAATATGTCAAAGTTTATTACGAACATTTACCAAATAAATAGGCACATACCAAGGCAGACAGATGGAACAAAAAAACAGTCTGACATGTTTCGCACCCCCTAGACTTAGTTACTGAACATAATACACATCCTTATATAGGGCAGCAAATGCCCTCACACTTGCCCATACTCATGACAAACAAAAAGAAACAATTGCTCAATGCATTATCAATCCAAATTATGTACACTATCTGCACAAATGAAACAAAACAAAAATATTCATCCAGTTCGCTAAATGTAAAAAGATTTTACATATGATGTATCCTTATCATTGATACTTAGAAAATAATTGATATAATAAAAAGAGATACTACAATTTTGGATGTAAATTCATTAAAAGGAAGGGACATTCAAAAAATATATAATAATTATTATGTACTTAACAATACCACAAAATCCTATAATTAGAGGTCAAGCATCGTGTAAACTATTAATACTTAAGTTAGTGTGAACAACTCATACCCCTATTAAGTATTCTGAACCATATTACACTATATTTATCATTTTGGTAGATTGGTTCCTGCTATTTCGGCTTGCACCTTGTTCTTAGTGTGATCTCACTATCTGGCTGTCTCTGTTTGATGACGACAGTATTTTGCGACCAGCATTTTCATCAGGACGCCGGCTGTTGCGGCTAGTGATTTACCTTGTATCACTACAATAATATTACCGTTGCTAGCTAACTAATTACCCAACATTTTCACTGCCTGGATTATTATAAGTGTGTTGCACAGTTGCAATTAGCGGCCTTCTAATTACCAAAAAGCAATAGCAAATCAATGTATGTCTGCTATTTCAGAAAAAATGGGATCCTAGCTTTTACAACTAATTGTGTTATGACTGCACAAGCGGTATGCAAATAATGAATGCATTTGGCAGTGAAACAAATTCATGAAAATTCATGAAGTATAATAAAATCAGCCTAGATCAATACCTTGACTTATCTATTTAAATATATATATATATATATATAGTTTTGACAAGAAATGCATCAACTGTGTGTTGTATTAGCTGTGCCCTTAATGTATTTTACCTTTGTATACATATAAAACATGAGTTTTTAATTCACTTGGCTCTCTCCTCATCTAAGTCAAAGAGGCATGTTTAAAATAGTGGATTATTTTTTTGGGTGAGTTTGGCGAGCCCCTGCAGCATCGACTGTTGAATTCCTTTTGGTGACAAATATTTACAGCACCAAAGTGAGGCTGGGAACACAATGGCAAGTGGCTTTGGCACAGATACACACTGCTGATATACTCCATCCTCAATGTACAACATTATAGCTACTGTATTGATGACTAAGTACTGCTGAATTATGGTCAGTACCTTATGTTTATTTTACAAAATAGTTTATTGTTAATAATTCAGTGTTTATAGACAGACCTGCAAATTATACAGCTGTTTTGGCATTGTCAGTGTGTATAAAAACAAGCCTTATATGGTTAGTTTTTACTTTCTGATGCTTATTATCATTATCATTATCATTATTATTATTATTATTATTATAATTATCTTGATTTGTAATGCACCATCAGATTCCACAGACCTAAACAGGGGGAACTGCTTTTGCACCAGAACTGCTTGTGCAAAGATAAATGCTGATAGTGTATGTTGTCGGCATTTATCAATCATGTCCGTCCGCAGGATAATAAATCGGTCCTTAATTGTCAATTTGAAGAAGCACTTCTTCACAAAAAGGGTGGTTGATTTATGAAATAAATAACCATCAGATTTGGTAAAAACAAACACTGAGGTGGCATCAATAATGCCTGGGATAAGCTTAATGCTATTTTACAAACTAATTAAGATTACACATTATAAAACATTAATTAGGGCAGATTTGTGCCTATGGTTTTTTTAATGTTTCTATTACAAAGCCAATTCATCGGTTAGGAGAAGCTTATATAATGGCTCAACGTGCTTTTAGTAGTGCATTGTTGCTGTTCTGCTTTGTGCTCATTACTCAGGAACCTCAGCCCATGATGACTATGTATGTGCCTCTTTTCTGATGGCTCTGTTCATTTACCACCAACCGTTTGGCTAAAATGAATCCATTAACCACAGCAGATACAATTTATTTGTGGCTTCTCCTGACAAAGGACACACAACTTTATTCTATTTGGGACAGATATGGCCATTTGTCTTAGGTGTTTATCCTTCTGTGCTATGTTGACTTTAGAGTCACTGGATCTATCCTAAGCATTGCTTTAGAGATCAATCTATTAATAAAAGGGAAGATAATTTTCTTAGGGCTAGATTACAATTAGATCTCTAAATTATCTCGTGCCCGGGCATGCCGTAAATAATCAACCATTACAAGTGGCTGTTATTGCTACCACAAACTTGCAGTAGCAATTAGTGTTTATAAAATTAACCATAGATCAGACCTCTGGTTAATTTTAAAAATATGCCCCAAATGCCTCCAAAATACTGTACAGTGTATTTTATAAAAAAATAAAGATGGCAGCATCTTTATTTTTTAATAAAATTATTGCACAAGGCAATATTTTAGGGCTAAAGCTGGGAGTGGGTTGTTAGAAAAAAAAAACGGCAGTGAAAAGTGCCTTTACATTGCGGTCAATGGGAACTGTGTGTTCCCAGTAAATATATATAAATCCACATATATATGTTAATATGTAATGTGTGTGTGTATATATATATAGAACTTAATCACTAATGTTTTTCTATACAATAAACCACTTATCATGTCTATTAGGTGTTATCAACCCCAGTCACTGAGTATTAAGATGAACCCTAATTGACAGAAGTTATTGTGCAAGTAGCCTATAAATGTCTCATAAATCCAGGGCTCATTGAAATCGCAAACTAATATATCAACTAAATCCCTTATGTCTCTAGCAGGCATTTTACTGAATCTTTCCCATAGGGATTTTTGCAGTGTTTCACTCTGTCAATCATGAGTAAAAGAAGAGACAAATCCATACATAGATCTAATATGTGGATTGCAAATTAGCAATAGCCTTTGGCAGCTGCCATTATTTTCAATTTAAAAAGAATAACTGTAATTCCTACTTATATAACAGAAGGCTCATAAAATGTTCCCTTTGTTTCTCTTATGTGCAAGATTCTATTACAATGTGCATTTATTACACATTTTAGTTTATCATTGGTAGGTCCAGGTGTTGCATTTGGTTCCATTTCTGTATTTGTTTTATATTGTTTGAGATAATGTAAAGAGATAAACTGCACATTGACTTGAGTTTAAAAAGGCATAAAAGTGAAAATGAAACTAGATTCAGAGGTCTGGATTTTTTTCACCTGCACTTAAGCTCAGTTAGCATGTAGAATTCAAAAAGACTCTTTTGACGCTTTAAAGGGACATGAAACCCCAAAATGTTCTTTCATGATTCAGGTAGAACAAACACCTTTATACAACTCTAATTTGCTTCTATTGTCAAATGTTCTTTCTTTGCAGCACTATATGATATATTCTACTATACAAGATTGTTATATATTTGCAAGATCAGTAGATGGCAGCAATATTTCCTGCTAAGAAGTGCATCATACACCTACCTAGGTACCTCTCCAGCAAAGAAAACCATGGAAACTAAGCAAATTTAATAGAAGTAAATTAGAAACTTGTTTGTAAAACTGCATGCTCTGTCTGAATCACAAAATATTTTTTTTGAGATTTTTATCCTGTGATGAGAGTGGGAGGTGATGTCACCGGATGGGGGCATGACTTATAGCCATTACAGTCTATGTCGGAGTTACTAAGTTAGCATTGTACCTTCTATGCTGTGTCTTGCATCTCATGACATGGTGTCAGAAGTACTTGCCTGCGCTTCTATTTCCTGATTAATGACGATGTCGAAGTTTACCCCACCTGAGCCTTTTGATTTCTCTCAGCCTGCAGCTTGGCCCACATGGCGTCATTGGTTTCAACGTTTCAGGATTGCTTCGTAGCTGGACAAGGAGAGTGGTGAAGTACAAGTTAATTCTCTTTTATACTCTATGGGGAAAGATGTGGAGCCAGTGTTTGATGTCTTTACATTGTCATACACTTCTGTAAGAAGGATCAATGAGGCCACCTAGACCCAAAAGGAAACTCACAAATCCTGGACAAACAATAGAACTCCTGAAGTGTCAACTTAACTAGTGAGAATCCTTCAGGGTAAAATAGGCAATCCACCATATAATACTTCACTCCATTCCAGAAGTCCATTTAGGGCCTAATGAACTAAAGCTCTACTCTCAGGCAAGATGATTTAAGAAGTCTCGTCAGTAATGGTCCCTCAAAGAATGTTTAGAAACACAAAGTTTTACTTTTCAGGGTTTTGTGAATGACAATATAAGGTATAAAAAAAATCACCAAATCATTTATGTGGTTTCATTCCACACAGTCGAGTTTCTGATCAATGGACATTAGGGCGTGATGATGATCTCAAGTTTTCTGCTCCAGCGATCAAATCATTTTATAAAGTAAAATTTTACATTAAGATCTGGTTTTCTAGATATTCAGGGTTCCCAATGTGAAGGAGACACACCTCCATAATATAATACACAAAAAATAAATTGCATGATTTCTATTTTGTTTTTTTTAATTGTCTGAGTTATCAAAGATGACTTTTTTACTTCCATTTTCTCCATATCCAAATCAGAGGATGCACCAAATCAGTACAGTTTCAATTTTACACTGAATAATTCAATAAAATAATCCACTCTCAGTGACCTTCTCTTAAAATAATAAACTGTATCACAGGAATTTAAAAGCAATATGAGATTGAAAAAAAATATTACCCAAAATACAACTTGACAGATTTGTTTTATCATACTTAGAGCTAAATTACAAGTGGAGAGTTAATATATAGTGCGCCCGTAAACAATAAATAACCAACCATTGTGAGCGCAAAGCTTTCGTGCAATACGAACGAGAGGTCGCGTTCGCATTGCACCTCACTTGTAATACTAGCGTGCATTTGCGTGCCCTGGTATTACTAAGTGAAGCACAAATATCGCTTTCTCAGAAGCTATATTTTGGGCTCCACTTATAATCTAGCCCTCAACTTGGTCATTGACCAAATGCATAATGTTACAAGAAAATGATCAAAGGATGAAATATGTGTTCATTATAAGGCATGTTCCTGTTTGTTTATTTTTTGTCAAAGATTAAGTTTACATTTTTAAAGTGTTACTGTTTCTAAAAATGTAAGTTTGTTATTTTGTAATATTTTACAAAAAAAAGGCTATTTTTTTCATTTTATAAGCTTTATAACCAATATATTCCTGTGCCAAATAAACAAAAAAAATGTTGTGGGTGTAAACTAACCAGTGATCAATAGATACCTAATTGTCAGTTGCTCTTCCTGCTAGTATAAATGTATGTTTAAATCTTTTTATTAGCATTTTAATAAAACAAGTGTACAACAAAAACAAGTGAAAAGAAAATCATCTCTCTCTCTCTCCACTCCTAGTAACATCTTTATATCTGTTATCCATGTCCAAACCCTTTGTTGGATCCGAACATGAACAAAAATGAAAGCAAGTTATCAATGCATATCCATAAAGATAAAGACAAAAACAAAAATAGAATCTATGGTCCGTAACCCTCTAGATATATCCAGAAGCTGCTAGTATAAATTTAAAGGGACAATACAGTCAAAATTGAAATGCACATAGATGAACTGCATTTGTTTTTAGAAACATATTTGCAATATACACGTATTGGCAAAACATGATTCTAGTAAAAGTTATCACTATTTTAGTGTTAACATTTGTGTTTGCACGTGCATGTGAAGCATAGTTAGATATTCTCAGTGCACCAGCATTATAAATACTGCAGCTGCTCAGAGCACCAGTGAGGCTTGTATCATGTCAGCCATTAACAAATTAAGTCATTACCAGATGGTACAATCACCTTAGACTGAGCAAGTGATGTGTTTAAAATGCTGGTGCACGGTGCATACTTAAATACACTTTTAAAACCGCTATAGCTTTTTTTAGAAGCATTTATTCTAACGTATGTATAATACAAAAATTACTTCTATTCAAAACTGAAATGAATCCATGTGGATTCCAATTTTGGCTTGAATGTCCCTTTAAATAACTTCTCAAAAACATGCTGGTATGGAGAGAAATCATCGGCTTATTTCAGCGAGCACTATATTGCAAAGTGTCTCTCCTTCATATAGAGAAAATTAGGGAATTCCCCTTAAAGAGACAGTCAACACAAAAAATTGTTATCGTTTAAAAAGATAGATAACGCCTTTACTACCCATTCCCCAGCTTTGCACAACCAACATGGTTATAATAATTTATTTTATAACCTTAAAAACCTCTAAATTTCTGCCTGTTTCTAAACCACTACAGACAGCCTCTTATCACATCCTTTTTTATTAGCTTTTCAGAACAGGAGAGTGCAATTGGTTAAAATGCAAGTCAATAGATAATAAATAAAAAATCATGAGATTAGGGGGCTGTCAGAAAAGGCTTAGATACAAGGTAATCGCAGAGGAAAAAAGTGTATAAATATAACCAGACTTGCTGTGCAAAACTGGGGAATGGGTAATAAAGTGATTATCTTTTTAAACAATAAAATGTTTTGGAGTTCTGTCCCTTTAATGAGATATGCGGTTCTCAAGGAAATATTTTATTTACTATTAGAGCATTCCTTAAATGGTCTAATAGTAATGATGCAGTTTTTATAGAATCTCACCAAAACAAAGAACTTTAGTGTTTGTCATTATTTAATGTGACACTGACAACACATTTGAATAGAAAGCCCTCTCAATATTCTATTTTTAATCCATACTCATAGTGAACACATTTTGCAGTTTTAGCATAGCATTAGACAGTCAGAACATTTATACATAAATTGTTAAATATTAAAAATATATTTTTCTGATATCATATAGTCCAGTCTTTCTTAATTAACTTTAAGATCTGATATGTCTTAGGCCATATTAATCAATCATTCACAGCATAACGAAAGGCTAATTTGAATACTCAGCTGAATGCAATAAGATTCTATTTATGCTACGCATGCATTATTAATCAGATATTTGCAACAATATTGTGATTTCGGTTTAGAGAATAAACAAAGGTAGTTTTAAAATCAAATCTCCCCATAACACTTAAACCTATGCAATGTAGAAGATAATTGTGTGGAAAATGAAAAGGATTATCACATGACAATATAATTAAGTAGCTTGCAATAATAGAGTTAAGTGTCTCTTAGGATTGATTACTTCCTCAAAGAGAACTTCATTTTAAGGACAATGAATTAGAATTTTTTTCTATGTATTAAAGATGTAGCGTAAGTTTGAAGTGTTAAAATGGAAATGAAAGTCAGCTTCTGTAAAGTGCATATGACGTTAACATACTTTCACGTTTCCATTTCTGAGCATGCGAAAATGTCATCAGATGTTAAGTATAACGCTACCACCATTTTCAATTGACATTTACTTTTAGAAGAAAGTTAGCATCTCAGGATATGTTGCTTAGCACTCTAGCCCAGTGGTAAAAAAATATGTGCAATCGATACACAAATATATTTAAAACTATTTAATAGACTATTTCATTTACTTTAATATTAAACTCCTATGTTTAAAGGGACACTAAACCCACATTTTTTCTTTTGTGATTCAGATAGAGCATGCAATTTTAAGCAACTTTCTATTTCACTCCTATTAAAGCATTTTCTTCATTCTCTTGGTATCTTTATTTGAAAAGCAAGAATGTAAGTTTAGATGCCGGACCATTTTTGGTGAACAACTTGGGTTGTCCTTGCTGATTGGACAGTACCAATAAACAAGTGCTGTCCGTGGTTCTGAACCAAAAAATTGCTGGCTCCTTAGCTTAGATGCCTTATTTTTCAAATAAAGATAGCAAGAGAATGAAGAAAAATTGATAATAGGAGTAAATTAGAAGGTTGCTTAAAATTGCATGCTCTATCTGAAACACAAAAGAAATTATTTGGGTTCAGTGTCCCTTTAATAAATATATTTGTCTTCATGAATTTAAACAATATAAGATACATTGTGAAGGACTGCAGAGCGTCATCATAAATAGTAAGTACAGTATATCTTTCCACTGGTGCTGCAGTGGATAACCAGTATTAAAAAAGGAGAAAGTTGCGGTTAGTGTTAAAGGGACAGTCTACACCAGAATTTTTATTGTTTTAAAAGATAAATAATCACCCATTTCCCAGTTTTGCATAACCAACACAGTTATAATAATATACTTTTAACCTCTGTGATTATCTTGTATCTAAGCCTCTGCAAACTGCCCCTTTTTTCAGTTCTTTTGACAGACTTGCAGTCTAGCCAATCAGTGCCTGCTCCCAGATTACTTCACATACACAAGCACAGTGTTAACTATATGAAATATGTGAACTAACACCCTCTAGTGGTGAAAAACTGTTAAAATGCAATCTGAAAGAGGTGGGCTTCAAGGTCTAAGAAATTAGCATATGAACCTAGCAAAATTAGCATATGAACAAAGCAAAATTGGTGATAAAAGTAAATTGGAAATTTTTTAAAATTACATGCTCTATCTGAATCATGAAAGTTTATTTTGGCCTAGAGTGTCACTTTAATTTATAAAAGAAATTAAAAATAGCTGGCAATAGCTATTCATAGCTAGTATTATTTGGTAACCTGGGGTGGATGGAGCATTTGGAAAGAAGGTTGGGCCAGAGCTCCACTCCACATTTTGGGCCAGATTACAAGTTGATTGCTCATTAACACTCCTGCACAAGCGTTAATTGAGCTAGAAGTAAGCTTTTTGCGCTTCAGGTTGCGCTCGTATTATGAGTTGAAAGTGAACTGTTTTCTTTCATGCGATAATACGACGAGCGTAAAAAGCTGAACTTACAATATTTTGCTTGCGATAACCTATTCCCCCATAGATGTCAATGAAGTAAAAAAATTGGAAAAAGAAACTAATACCCTGCTTGCACGGAAACACGATCCCAAATTCTTAAGTGCCCTAAACCGACATGAAAATATGAATATTTTACAAAGAAGTTGCCCCAGGCGCAATATATTTGCACATGAAGCAGTACACCTGTGAAGCAGTTACCGGAGTTCAGTGAGCTGAGACACTGCAAGATCTCAGCATGCCATTATAGGACATTGAGTGCTAACAGCTTTGTGAGTATCATTACCCTTATATCCAAGGAGGGGGATATCAATTGTAGGCTGCACTAGGGTGCGCCTTTATTTTCTGTTTTGCAGTGTATTTAGGATTGTGATTTTACAAATTCTGATTATGTTTTCACAGTTTCTGTGTAACTGACAAATTAGTCTCATATTTTGTATATTTACATGTATCTTTTACAACTGACATTGTACTTTGCATTTCTTCTATTTAAATTAAAACTAAAAAAAATGTCATCTTCAGTTTCACAGAGAACTTAAAAACTTTCTATGGGCCAGATAATCAAACATTCTATAGTTTGCAGATAAATTATATTACACACTTAATAGGGGCTGAATTCACTGAGTTTTTTAATAAAAAGTGTGGAAACTGGAAGTCCCAGAAAGATGAGAGATGCCTTCCATAGAAAGTAATGAAGCTCTCTGGGATACAAAATTTCACATGAGAAAAAGAAGGTAACAGGATAACCCTTGGGGCTGATATAAAGATTAGTTTGCATCAATTACAAATTAAACTGAAATGTTTCTATTACAATTTTACTTGGTTTTGTCTACATATTAGCATATATTACTTTTCTGTTAGTTAAAATAAGAGTTTATTCTAAATTTTGAGCAAACTTCACCTGTATACTGCTTGTTTAAAATGCTTACAAAAGTTCACAATGTAATTTGCAAAAGATACACAGAAAAATATAAAGTATGAACCTAATTTGTTAAAGTAACACAGAAACATAATCAGAATATGTAAAATCACTGATATAAATCTAAATGTATTAACATTTAAAAGAGAAAGTGAAAAGCTTAAAGCGCCAGTCTACTCCAAAATGTTTATTGTTCAAAAATATAGATAAACCCTTTATTACCAATTCCCCAATTAAAATACTTTTTACCTCTGTGATTACATTGTATCTAAGCCTCTGCAGACTGCCTCCTTATTTCAGTTCTTTTGACAGACTTGTATTTTAGCGAATCAGTGCTGACTTATATGTAACACCCTATCATAAGCACCTAGCCTAACTCTTAATCCGTCATTCCCCCACATTGCAAACACTAAATAAACTGTAAACCTGTAAACCACCATCCACCCACATCACAAACTATCTAAATAAACTATTAACCCCTAAACCACCACCCCCCACAATGCTAAGTAAATAAGCCATTAACCCCTAAACCACCATCCCACCACATATTGCTTGGTAATGTAGAAGTTTGACAATAAGGAGAGTGCATTAGAGAATGAAAGAGACATTAAAATCAGGAATTAAAGCTTCTAGAACTGATTTTAAATCATCATGTGTTTATAATTTGATCGCAATACACTTAGAAGAAGCTTGAACATGATAGCATCTTTATTTATATTTATATAAATATTTATATGTTCATCTTTTACCTGAACCTTAAAGTTATAAGCCATGTCAGTAAAATACTGACGAGGAGGGATCCCTACTGAGAGCTAGTTGCTGATTGGTGACTGTACAATTATGTCTTATCTCTCACAATGTGTTCAGCTAGATCCCAGTAGTGTGTTCCGCTCCTTCAACAAAGGACACCAAATGAACCAAGCAAATTGATAATAGAAGTAAATTGAAACGTTGCTTAAAATTGTATGATCTGAACGCACAAACAAATCTATGCTGAAGATAATTTACTAAATTTCCAAGCAGAGCGGGTTATAGAGTGCCTCGTTGCTATAGTCTGAGACGTTTATTGTATTTTATATTTTTGACTTTTAAAAGTAATATGACAGAGTTCAAACTGAAGTGTTCTAAACTTGAAGGCGATTCACAGCTCCTTTATCTGCTTTGAAGATCATTGGCACAGAGAATTTACTTGTAAACATATTTAAACAGTACTTCATTTATGCCCAGCAATATACTTCTATGTGATGTCTATATTTTCTGAGAATTCACATTTATATGGGTCAAGCTAAATGCATGTTTTAATCCTTATTCAAAAACAAATGCAAGAAAAAACACTTTAGTATAGATTCATATTACATTCTAGAAAACTGTTTTGCATGTGAAAATCAGATTGTGTAATTGCATGAAAATTGTACAAATGCTTGTATATTTGCATGTAAATAAAATGTCAGCAACTGAAGTTTTAAAATTTAACTATGTAAATGTTGAGGTTACTATTGGCTAGATTACGAGTTGTGTGTTAAGGTAAAAAAGCAGAGTTAACAGGTCATAATGCTGCTTCTTTTTTTACGCCAGCTGGTATTACGAGTCTTGCAGGTTTAGGGGCCCGCCCACTTTTTTGGCCTTACCGCAAACCGGCTTACGTAAACTTTGTAAACCCTTTTTTCTATGGGACTTCCATAGCGCCGGTATTACGAGTATGTCGTGGGAGGTCACAAAGTGAGCGGTACACCCTCTACCTCCAAGATCCCTAACGCATTCTAAAGTCAGTAGTACAACGCTGTAGCATAAAACTCATAACTAATGTGATAAAAAAAACACTAACACCCATAAACTACCTATTAACCCCTAAACCGAGGCCCTCCCGCATCGCAAACGCTCTAATAACATTTTTAACCCCTGATCTGCCGCTCTGGACATCACAGCCACTATAATAAACATATTAACTCCTAAAACGCCACACTCCCGCCTCGCAAACAGTAGTTAAATATTATTAACCCCTAATCTGCTGCCCCTAACATCGCTGCCACCTACATTATATTTGTTAACCCCTAATCTGCCGCCTCCAACGTCGCTGCCACTATATTAAATTTATTACCCCCTAAACCTAAGTCTAACCCTAACCCTAACACCCCCTAACTTAAATATAATTTAAATAAATCTAAATAAAATTACTATCATTAACTAAATTATTCCTATTTAAAACTAAATACTAACTAATAATAATATATAACTAATAATAATAATAACTAATAGTTACATTGTAGCTAGCTTAGGGTTTATTTTAATTTTACAGGCAAGTTTGTATTTATTTTAACTAGTTAGAATAGTTATTAAATAGTTATTAACTATTTAATAACTACCTAGCTAAATAAATACAAATATACCTGTAAAATAAAACCTAACCTCAGTTACACTAACACCTAACACTACACTATAATTAAATCAATTCCCTAAATTAAATACAATTAAATTAATTAAATTAAATTAGCTAAATCACAAAAAAAAAAAAACACTAAATTACAGAAAATAAAAACAAATTACAGATCTTTAAACTGATTACACAATTCTTTGTTCCTTTGGTGTCTTTTGTTGAAAAGAATACTGAGGTAGGCCCGGGAGCTAGCTGCTGATTAGTGGCTGATTAGTGGCGGCACATACATGCCTCCTGTCATTGGCTTACTGGCGTGTTCAGCTAGCTCCCAGTACTGCATTGTTGCTCCTTCAATAAAGGATATCATAAGAATGAAAGAAACATTTTGGGTTTCATGTCCCTTTAACCCCTACACAGTCTTTTTTGTGCCCCTGTGTTACTATAGGTGAGGATACAGCACCTGTATGTGCCAATCACTACTAGCCTTTTGAGGAGGTCATAAAGAAAATGGGAATTTTACTAAAAATTAGAGGCTCTATCAAAACTATATATATATATCACTTTGTTTTCTTTAACAACACGCCATACCATTATTTAGATTCACTTGGTACCTCAGTGAGTTAGCGCTATAGCATTGGAACTCTCCCTTGGTTTTACATGTTGTCAAATGCTGCACAAAACGTTATGTTTACATAGTTTATAAATGATTCTTGTTCTATATAGAGATCTCTGACTAGTTTATATGCAGCTCTGAATGCTAAACAGAATATGTTCATTGGAGTTAACGTCAGTGTATGTACGTAATTGACGTTTCAAATAAGTGAAATGTTTTATTTTCTCAGGGTCTAACCTGTAGCATATCCACATTCTCTGTATGTTCTTATTTACTTGGAGTGTATGTATACGAATAAGCCACTAAATATCCTACAACTGGAATATGGAAAATGTGTTTTACAACAGATGTATCTTCTCGAATTGAAATACTTTTCTTTTGATCAGTTAATTTCAGGTTTATGTAATGTGGTGAGTATACCACATGTAAAGTTAACTTAAAGTGCAAACACTGGACAGATGTAATTTTCACTATGTTTCAGATTAAAATAATATAAATATATGTATACAGTAAAATGTTTTGTACTACCGAGGGTTGTCAATAAAGTTATTACATGCATTGTGAAAAAAAAAAAAAAAATTACACCTAATCTAATAGCCCTATCAAAATAAAAAAGCCCCCCTTCCCCACCCAAAAAAACCCAGCCTAAACTAAACTACCAATAGCCCTTAAAAGGTCCTTTTGCGGGGCATTGCCCCAAAGAAATCAGCTCTTTTACCTGTATAAAAAAATGCAAACACCCCCCAACAGTAAAATCCACCCCCCACACAACCAACCCCCCAAATAAAATACTAACTAAAAAAAACCAAAGCTCCCCATTGCCCTGAAAAGGGCATTTGGATGGGAATTGCCCTTAAAAGGGCATTTAGCTCTATTGCAGCCCAAAGTCCCTAATCTAAAAAATAAACCCACCAATACACCCTTAAAAAAAATCCTAACACTAACCCCCGAAGATTCACTTACCGGAAGAAGTCTTCATCCAAGCGACAAGATGTCCTCAACGAAGCTGGCAGAAGTGATCCTCTAGACGGGCAGAAGTGGTCCTCCAGACGGGCAGAAGTCTTCATCCAGACTGCATCTTCTATCTTCATCCTTCCAGAACAGAGTGGGTCCATCTTCAAGACATCCGACGCGGAGCATCCTCTTCAAACGACGTCTTCTTCGTAATGAATATCACTTTAAGTGACGTCATCCAAGATGGCGTCCCTTAGATTCCGATTGGCTGATAGAATTCTATCAGCCAATCGGAATTAAGGTAGGAAAAATCCTATTGGCTGATGCAATCAGCCAAAAGAATTGAACTTCAATCCTATTGGCTGATCCAATCAGCCAATAGGATTGAGCTTGCATTCTATTTGCTGATTGGAACTACCAATAAAATGCCAGCTCAATCCTATTGGCTGATTGGATCAGCCAATAGAATTTTTTCTACCTTAATTCCGATTGGCTGATAGAATTCTATCAGCCAATCGGAATCTAAGGGACGCCATCTTGGATGACATCACTTAAAGTGATATTCATTACGAAGAAGACGTCGTTTGAAGAGGATGCTGCGCGTCGGATGTCTTAAGGGTGGACCCGCTCCACGCCGGAAGGATGAAGATAGAAGATGCCATCTGGATGAAGACTTCTGCCCATCTGGAGGACCACTTCTGCCCCTCTGGAGGACCACTTCTGCCGGCTTCGTTGAGGACATCTTACAGCTTGGATGAAGACTTCTTCCGGTAACTGAATCTTCGGGGGTTAGTGTTTGGATTTTTTTAAGGGTGTATTGGGTGGGTTTATATTTTAGATTAGGGACTTTGGGCCGCAATAGAGCTAAATGCCCTTTTAAGGGCAATTACCATCCAAATGCCCTTTTCAGGGCAATGGGAGCTTAGTTTTTTTTTAGTTAGTATTTTATTTGGGGGGTTGGTTGTATGGGTGGTGGGTTTTACTTTTGGGGGGTGTTTGTATTTTTTTTTACAGGTAAAAGAGTTGATTTCTTTGGGGAAATGCCCCGCAAAAGGCCCTTTTAAGGGCTATTGGTAGTTTAGTTTAGGCTAGGGTTTTTTTTTTTATTTTGGGGGGCTTTTTTTTTATTAGATTAGGTGTAATTCGTTTATAGATCTGTAATTTGTTTTTTTATTTTCTTTAATTTAGTGTTTTGTTTTTTTGTGATTTAGCTAATTTAATTTAATTAATTTAATTGTATTTAATTTAGGGAATTGGTTTAATTACAGTGTAGTGTTAGGTGTTATTGTAACTTAGGTTAGGTTTTATTTTACAGGTAAATTTGTATTTATTTTAGCTAGGTAGTTATCAAATAGTTAATAACTATTTAATAACTATTCTACCTAGTTAAAATAAATAGAAATTTGCCTGTAAAATAAAAATAAACCCTAAGCTAGCTACAATGTAACTATTAGTTATATTGTAGCTAGCTTAGGGTTTATTTTATAGGTAAGTATTTAGTTTTAAATAGGATAAATTTAGTTAATGATAGTAATTTTATTTAGATTTATTTAAATTATATTTAAGTTAGGGGGTGTTAGGGTTAGAGTTAGACTTAGATTTAGGAGTTAATACATTTAATATAGTCGGGGCAGCAGATTAGGGGTTAATAAGTGTAGGTAGGTTGCGGCGACTTTGGGGGCGGGAGATTTGGGGTTAATAAATATAATGTAGGTGTCGGCGATGTTGGGGGCAGCAGATTAGGGGTTAATAAGTATATTGTAGGTGGCGGCGATGTCGGGGGCGGCAGATTAGGGGTTAATAAGTGTAAGATTAGGGGTGTTTAGACTCGGGGTTCATGTTTGGGTGTTAGGTGTAAACATAAAATGTGTTTCCCCATAGGAATCAATGGGGATGCGTTACTGAGCTTTACGCTGCTTTTTTGCAGGTGTTAGACTTTTTATCAGCCAGCTCTCCCCATTGATGTCTATGGGGAAATCATACACGAGCACGTACGACCAGCTCACCGCTGACTTAAGCAGCGCTGGTATTGGAGTGCGGTAAGGAGCTCAATTTTGCTCTACGCTCACTTCTTGCCTTTTAACACCGTGTTTGTAAAAACCTGTAATACCAGCGCTGCAGGTAAGTGAGCGTGAGACAAAACTGCTCGTTAGCACCGCATAGCTCCTAACGCAAAACTCATAATCTGGCCGTTTGTCTTGAACATTAGAGCTAAAAAATGTTGAACTGAAGGATAAAACAAGTTCTATGAATGGCTGTATTAGAAACATTTTGAATTTGTGTACACAGTGCTTGGTAAATATGCAAACCCAAAAAGCAAATATTAGCAGAAGAGAAAGCTAATATTTCATAAGACTGCAGTCTTACTAGCTTTATGTGAAGTGAAATACATTAACAAACCCATGATGAAATTGTGTGTGTGTGTTTTCTTGAGTGAGTGTGTGTGTGCTTGAATGTGTGTGTGTGTGTGTATGAGTGTACTTGAGTAAGTTTGTGTGTTAATGAGTTAGTGGGTGTGTGTACTCTTATTAAGTCAGTGTGTGTGCTTGAGTGAGTGTGTGTGTATGAGTGCACTTGAGCGAGTTTGTGTGTGAGTGAGTTAGTGGGTGTGTGTGCTCTCAGTAAGTCAGTGTGTATTTCTGTGTTTGTGCTTGAGTGAGTGTGTGTGTGTGTATGAGTGCAGTTGAGTGAGTTTTTATGTGAGTTAGTGTTTGGGCTTATCAGTGACTCAGTGTGTATGGCGGTGTGTGTATGCTTGAGTGAGTGTGTGTGTATGAATGCACAGGAGTGAGTTTGTGTGTGTGAGTGAGTTAGTAGATGTTCTTTTCATTGAGTCAGTGTGTGTGTATGTATGTGTGTGCTTAAATGAGTGTATATGAGTGCACTGGAGTGAGTTTGTGTGTGAGTGAGTTAGTTAGTGGGCTTCTCAGTCAGTCAGTGTGTATGTCTGTCTGTGTGTGCTTAAGTTAGTGTGTGAGTGAGTTGGGGGTGGGCTTTTCAGTGAGTCAGTGAGTATGTCTGTGTGTGTGTGCTTGAGTGAATGTGTGTATATGAGTGCACTTGAGTGAGTTTGTGTGTGAGTGAGTTAGTGGGTGTTCTTCTCAGTGAGTCAGTGTGTATGTCTGTGTGTGTGTACGTGTGTTACTAAGGGCCTAATGATTTAAAGCTCTTCGCTATGGCGAGATGATGTTAGACATCTCATCAGTACTGCAAGATTCCTCAAATAATTTAAGAAAATAACATTTTAGCCTGGGATCTGTTCATCTGTTTAATATGTAATGTGAAATATTAATATTTTCATGTCG
>NC_069504.1:1082487333-1082564833 GCF_027579735.1 Bombina bombina
AATTAGTGCAAAAAACAAATGGTGGGTGATTTTCACACACTTTGATATCACATTTTCAGCTTTTTAACAAGATTTATGATCTCCCGACACTAATAATAATAATAAAAAAAAACATTTTCCTCCCTTTCCTCAGTCCCTTTTGCCTCCACCTTTGCTCTTCCAGTCTTAAAGGGACACTAAACCCCAAAATGTTACTTTCAAGATTCGGGTAGAGACTACAAATTTAAATAACATTTAAATTTAACTCTATTATATAATTTGCTTCATTCTTTAGATATTGTTTGTTTAATAAATAGCAATGCACATGGGTGAGCCAATCACTTGATGCATATATGTGCAGCCACCAATCAGCAGCTACTGAGCCTATCTAGATATGCTTTTTAGCAAAGGTAGAAAAAATAGGAGACAAGCGAACAGAAAGTAGAGCACTCGCAAAGGGAGACTGGTATAAGTGGCTATTCAGTGGGTATATAATATTAAAACTTAACATTTATTATTAAAAAAAAATGATAAAAAACTACTATATAAGTAGTGATTAATACTTAGATTAAAACACAAACAAATAATAAACGGCTGTATATCCACAATGACCCCAGAATGTATACCATAGAAACTCAGAATAGAGTAGGAGGGATTTTTAGGCAGATATACACCAAAAAATGGTTCACGGATTGCACCAAAATCTATCTAAAAAAGAGGATTGACCTCAAACAAAATTATACTATCTAGTGCAATACTGGACCAGTGTAGGTCTGTCCAAAATATTCCCTATGACAAAATTAGTATAGTGACTAAGAGGGGAAGTGTAGGTAGCAAGATTCACATAGTCCATACATTCAGCATATTACACAGACCCATTTGTATAGGCAAGAGTGAAGTGTTCACAAACACAAATTAAACCAAAAATATGATCAATGAAAGGTAATATGATTCTATAGATATGTTATAATAAACACATTGACTAGTGAAATGTGACTTGCATAGTTACACTTAGTGGTTGATACAGCCATAGGAAGAGTACCTGATGTACATTTCGCCTGGCTTGGCTTTCTCAAAGGCAGACCTTTGAGAAAGCCATAGAATCATATTACCTTTCATTGATCGTATTTTTGGTTTAATTTGTGTTTGTGAACACTTCACTCTTGCCTATACAAATGGGTCTGTGTAATATGCTGAATGTATGGACTATGTGAATCTTGCTACCTACACTTCCCCTCTTAGTCACTATACTAATTTTGTCATAGGGAATATTTTGGACAGACCTACACCGGTCCAGTATTGCACTAGATAGTATAATTTTGTTTGAGGTCAATCCTCTTTTTTAGATAGATTTTGGTGCAATCCGTGAACCATTTTTTGGTGTATATCTGCCTAAAAATCCCTCCTACTCTATTCTGAGTTTCTATGGTATACATTCTGGGGTCATTGCGGATATACAGCCGTTTATTATTTGTTTGTGTTTTAATCTAAGTATTAATCACTACTTATATAGTAGTTTTTTATCATTTTTTTAATAATAAATGTTAAGTTTTAATATTATATACCCACTGAATAGCCACTTATACTAGTCTCCCTTTGCGAGTGCTCTACTTTCTGTTCGCTTGTCTCCTATTTTTTCTACATTTACTTGAACAGTGAGCACCCTCCCCTGGTATTACTAGTCTATACTTCATTATATCAGATATTAGTATTATTGTCCCCAATTTGGGTGACTACCTTTATTGGTTAAATTGTGGTAAGCTAATACTTGACGGGGAATCATTAAATACAACTTCCATTACCACTATCCCTATCTTTATTATATAACTTTTTAGCAAAGGATCTAAAGAGAATGAATCAAAGTAGACAACAGAAGTAAATTAGAAAGTTGTTTAAAACTACATGCTCTTTCTAAATCATGAAATAAAGAGTTTGGGTTTTCTGTCCTTTTAAAGGCACATTCTAGTTTTTTGTTTTTATACAGACAAAACATCCATAAATAATTAAATGGACAGTAAAGTCAAAAACATTAATGGATTGGATAGAGCATGACATTTTAAACAACTTTGCAGTTTCCTTCTATTATCAATTTTGCTTAGTTCTCTTAGTATCTTTTGTTAAAGAGTAATCCTAGGTGATTTCAGAAGTGGTAACTTGTATTTAGTCGTATGGCAGCAGTTTTTGCAACATTAATGAAATACATAGTAGCAAACACTGCTGCCATAGAATATTAAAGACACATGCACATTTCTAAGCTATCAGCCTACCTAGATTTACTATTCAATAAAGGATACCAAGAGAACAAAGCAAAGTTGATAATATAAGTAAACTGAATTTTTTTTTAGAATGGCACACTCTGAATCATGAATGTTTAATTTTGACTTCATTTAAGTGTAGCAATTTGTGTTTTATAATCATTTAAAGCTGTACTGTGTCACAATCTGGTGTATAACTGTTCAGGAGATAGACCCTCAGAGCAGTGGTAGGGATTTGGAGACACCGACTGGGAATCAGTATCCTGGAGGGGGATAGTTGAGATGATGTGGTTCATAATTGTAGAATTGAGGAACTGGAAATAGAACATCTAGGCAAAGATTAATATATTCAGACTCCATAGAAAAGAAGTAGTAATGAGTATCAGAGTCAGTGTTCCCTCTACGGCCAGTGTTGTGAGCGGCCCAGCAGTGAAACAGTTTATTAGAGCAATTAGCAAACACTACACAATGCAGATTACAAGGTGTGGTTCCCTTATTAACTGTTTCACTGCTTGGCCACTCACAAAACTGGCCTTAGAGGAAACACTGATCAGAGTATATGACCACAGACTTGATAAACACAAATAAAAATCCTAAGTAACTGACATATGTTGCAGGGTTCACAGTTTCCAAAACAGTGGTAGCATATTATTGGGTAATCACATTAATCTGGTAACTGAGATATGTTGCAGGGTCATAATATGCGATACAGCTAAATAAAATGACTGGATAATAATGATATTAGTTATCTGGTAACTGAGACATTACACAGGATTCAGAGTATAAGTATACAATAAAACTGTAGCCGATGACTAAATACTCCCAGTAATAGTTGAGATGGGGTCTGTATATATCTCTACTACATTTTAAATTTACCAATAACGGTATTTTTTTTTTTTTTAAATACATTGTGGGTGGTACACTGTTTGGAATACACTAGCAGTAGAGCAGTGATAAGTCCATTAGTGATTCCTCTTTCTCTTTTATGAAGCAAACTCCTGCTCTTGACAGCTCATGCAGCAAGAGAGAGTGTCTCTTCACTGGTGATGGTTTATTGTAATGTGGCCCCTTACCAATCCTGCCAATAATGACTGGACCACCATGAAAAAGTTTGGTTGTTTGGATATTACTGTCACTCAATGCATTTTCAAATTCATGCATGAAAGTATTTGGTCAGTAATTTATATTGTATTCCAAGAAACTGGGATTTAATCCTAGATAAAGTGCCAATTATTTTATTCATTTTCTTGTTTGCTTCATTGTGTATCTCCCAGTGGCTACAAGCTTAAAATATAACTCTGCTGGTCAAGAGAATCTGTTTAGTTAACAGGTTTATCCCTGTATGAGGTATTGATTAAAGAAAGCTATGTACTTCATTGATGTGAAATGTTGTGAGGCATAAAGCATATATTTATCAAGAGCTTAGCAAAACTGAGCAAATAAACTGACTGATGAATTCTAAAACCACAGAAAATGCATTAAGACAAAGCCGTAGGACATGTATTTCAATTCGTTTAAGTAAAGGAATTTTGTGGCAATCTTGCTTTCAGAAAGGAAAAAAAAAGTATAGACCCATGGGGTAAAGAGAGATCAGACAGAAATATCTGTATATATCATTTTTTATGACTTATGTTTAATGTACCTTATAAGGAACATAAGCATAAGATGATTTCCAAAAAATGTGGTGTAATCTATTGCAATGTAGATTCAATAATTAAGACTTTTCTTATTAATTAACTTCTTATTAATAACAACAACAATAAATATTTAAAAAGCTGAATAAAGAAAAATGACACATTCACATTTTCCTGTTTTGGTCTTGTCCATTATTTTATGAGCATTTCCAGCATTAATTTATGATTTTTTTTATATTTGGTAGCTTTCCATTCTGGATCTTTTTGTTAACCATGGATGCACAAAACTGTCTAACTATACTTATATATAATATAGCTGCAGAGTAGTTATTAAGTGTTGGTATAAAAGGTACTTGACCTTATCGATTAACATTCTATTCTATCCAGCGAGAATAATTTACCCTGATAAAACAGATATGCAAATGTTTTACATTTAGGAACATTAACATTGCAAATTTTGCAAGCGTATTTCCCAAATATAATTTTTATATTATTGATTTTTTTGCATTGCTAGTTTGCTGTTTAAAAGGGGAGGCGCCGCTGCTGGCTGCCACACTTTCCTCAGGCTCCTGACCTCTTCTGGATTTATCTTCATTTTAACCTTCTTACATTCAAAATTCATCATAATTATTTCAAGGACCAATACCGACTCCACATTTTTTTTTTTTTTTTTTTAAAGAAGTTTATTGATATTCTATATCAGATACAGAAAAAAGAAAAGAACAGTAAATTGTTTCAACAAAGCAAATCCAGCGAGATATCATACAGATTTATCTGCATACATATTACAATAATTCCATCAATTCAGATTCTATCGTATAATGTTTTTATCTTGATATAGTATCAAAGTTTACCATCCAAACTATATTAATAGTCTCATCACTCCTTTCCACTTTTAATTAACAGTGAACGATACACAAGGAAAAGAGAGCAAGAAAAAACAAATAAACATTCAAACTCACTTTCAACCACAGGAGTAAATAATTACTCTTCTCAAAATTTCAATATGGCGTACATAATGTTCAACTTAACTCTTATTCAGTCGGGTATACTTCCCCCACAACCCAAACAAATAAAACCGAAACAAATACAAAAACAACAAGCAGAAGCAAAAACAACAAAAAAAAAAAAAAGAGAAAAAAAAAAAAAAAAAAAAGGGGAAGAAGTGGGTATTCCCCTCCCGCCTCCCCCCCTCCCCATATAGATCAGCTATCCTATTCAAATAGCCATTCTCCTGTAAGTCTACAGTTTTCTATGTATACTGTATTATCAAACTTTTTAATTATTCGTTTCTGTTCTTCTAAATCTTGGGTTTTAACCCACCTTCCCCATTTATCAAAGAAGTGGGTGATATTAGTTTCAATATGAAACAAAGTATCTTGAAGTTCTATCAAAAATTGGTGATGAGTATTTTCCCTTATCAACGTTAGAGTTGGGGGTTTGACTTTCTTCCACCCTTTTAATATAAGATTCCTTGCTATTAAAATTACTAATGTTATAAATTTTCTAAACATTAGATGTTCTTTCTTATAGTGGAAAAAAATAACCTGATCTGCTTGTAGCGTGATTTGAGTCTCATATACCTTGCCTAACCAGTAGTTTATTTTCCCCCATAGTCTTTGTATTCTTGGGCATGACCAGAAGCTATGTAACAAGTTTGTACTTTGTTGTCTGCATTTTATACATAATACTCCCTCTCCAGTGCCACCCCACTTAGCAATTTTCTCAGGTGTGATATATACCATCCACATTATCTTAGTATGTTGCTCCCGCATAGGGATAGCTAGCGATGCCTCTTCTACCCTTTCTACACTTTTCAGTATTATTTGTGTACTGAGGTTCTTAAAAAATACATCTCTCCATTTTGCGACCCCTAGCTCTATATGCTGTTTATGATTTCTATTATTTATTAGATTATAAAGAAGTGAAATAGAGTATTTACCCTGTTTGATTAGATTAATAACCGGGATTAGTGCTGTAAGCTCCCAGTTGTTCCCTTGTAGTCGAATTAATTTCAAACAGTAGTGTCTGATTTGTAAGAAAGAGAAGAAGTGTCTATCTGCCAGAAGGTATCTATTCCTAATTACTTCAAATTCTTCAACCTTCACTACCTCCTGATTAATTTTAACTAATTGTATAAGTTTAGATAACCCCTTCTCTCTCCAGCATGCAAAGGTTCCCGAAAGAAGACCCTGTTTAAACCCTGGATTTCCCTCGATAGACAAAAATTTAGTTGCAAAGGGCTTTAAGCCTAAAAGTTTGCATGTCCTATGCCATGCCACTATTGTATCTTTGAAGAAGTCTATTTTTTTTAACATACTCTGGGAGGTTTTTAATTTCTAAGTGAAGAACATTTTTTAAGCATAGAGGTTTTATTAAACCATTTTCTATGTCTAGGAGGGAGAAATGATTACTCTCCAAGAGCCAGTCTAAGGCAATCTTCGTAACCGCCACTAAATTATATATTTCTATATTAGGGAGTCCCAGGCCTAGAAATTCTTTTTTAAGGACTAGTTTTTGATAACTAATCCTGGGTTTCTTACCCATCCATATATAATCTTTGATCGCGGAATTAATTATCTTAATCTCCTGTTTTTTAATTAAAAAAGGTATATTCTGAAACAGATATAATAACCTTGGAAGTGCAATCATCTTCAGCAGATTTATTTTGCCAGAGATAGAGAGTGGGAGAGATGCCCATCTTTTAAGGGTTTCAGAAAATTGCCTTGCTCCGTTACAAATGTTTAAAGAATACCATTCCATAGGATTATTAGAGATCTTAATCCCCAAGTATGTAATGTGTTTACTCACTTCCCTGAAGATCTTGTCTTCTGATGTCTGTTTTTTTTGGAGCCATAGAACTTCAGATTTGTTTCTATTAATACCTGAGAAGGAACCATAATTATCTATGATTTGACAAATTTGATTAAAAGTTTCACAAGACTTTCTAGAAAATACCAAGAGATCATCAGCATATACAGCTAGTTGAACATTCTTACCTCCTACCTCTATCCCTTGTATATTGTTCCTCAAGGCAATCAATAGAGGTTCTAAGGCTAAATTGAAAATTAGGGGGGACAGAGGGCATCCCTGTCTTGTCCTTCTTAGAAGAGGGAAATAAGGTGTTTTATTATTATTTATAACAATTGATGCCCTGGACTCCCTATACAACATCTCAATTGCATTAAGGCAGTTCCCTTCATACCCAAATTTTCTAAGAGACGTAACAAGATGGTCCCATGTAACAGAATCAAAGGCTTTACTTGCATCCAATGATATTATTGCAATATCTTCTTTACTTATTTTCTTATTGTGTTTATTATTATGCCAATGGTCTATAATTGTTAAGAAGACCTTCCTCAGATTAGTGTTTGAGGATCTTCCCTTCATAAATCCTGTTTGATCAGGATGTATTATTGTGACAGACCCTTCTGTCAGGACTGAAAGAGTTAACTGTGTTTAGCTTTAAGAATCTAATTTATAAAGACAGGTTTTCTGGCCTCAGCTATTGTGTGCTATAATTACATTTAAGTAATAAACAGGCCATTGTTTAATCACCCTCAGAGAACAGAGGCTAGGTGATAATACAAGCCAAATGTGTTTAAGTTGTTATCTGCCTAAGTAAAGTATTTAAGTAATATAATTCTATTGTATCATGTCAAGGGCGCTTCTCCCTTTTATCTAATGTACAACATTCTTTCAACCCCCATCTGAGGGGGGGGTCAAAAACCTGTATAAATCTGTGTGCTGCCTTCAAATAAAGTTGTCATTCTGTTTTAAACCTGAAACTGGCTGGGTTGTGAATTGCTGATTGTCTATGCAGGACATTGTTCATCTGGGGTTAACCCTTGGTACACAGTTGGTACCGTAACATTGGTGGCAAGCGACGGAATGAACCTTATCGCCCAGAAGAGCAACTACACATGCCAGTAACCTCAGGAAGAGGGGGATTATTACAATACTGACTAAGATGGAAAGAGTACCAGGGACAGAAGGAACCAATGGGCCCAGCATAGCAGACAGAACCCCCGCAGAAGCAAGCTTTGATCGGGCGGTTAAAATAAGACTGGCACATTATGGCCCCAACCCATCTGCGGAAATTATCGACCGGGTCATAGCAGCTGTGGAGGCCAACCTACTTCGCCAAAGCGGCGCTGCAGCAAACCCAGTGGAAAAGAGAAAAGTAAATTTTGCAGCTTTTAAAAACTTCCTGGAAACAGAAGGAGAGATTGATGGGTACCTTGCGGATTTTGAGAGGCAATGTGCACTACACAAGGTACCCGCAGAGGACTGGGTCATGATATTATCCGGAAAATTATCCGGCCGGGCCAGTGAGGCTTTTCGGGCCATTCCAGATGAGGAAGTCAGGGATTATAATACTGTAAAAGAGGCTCTGCTCTCCAGGTATGCGGTTACACCGGAGGCATACCGGAGACGGTTCAGAGACACTGTTAAATTGGCTGGTGATTCCTACCTTGAGTGGGCATGTAAGGTGCACCGCACAGCAGCTCACTGGATAGCGGGGTGCCAAGCCGTATCTGGGGAAGAGGTGCTGCAGCTATTCCTGTTGGAACATTGCTTCGACAAGTTACCCGCAGGAGTTCGAGAGTGGGTTCGGGACCGTAAACCCTCCACCCTGCATGAAGCTGCTCGCCTGGCAGATGAGTATACGGATGCCCGCAAACTGGACACTGCTACCACTAAGCCCCCTGCCAGAGTGGAGTACAGACCCCCAGTCACCCCAGCAGCTGCCAGTTACCAACCCCCGGCGCACCGCTATACCACACGGCCTCTGGCCACGAACTACCCTCAGAGAGCCCGGTTCAATTCGCGGGGCTACTCACAACCTATTCGGTGCTTTGGATGTAAGCAACTAGGGCACAAAAGACCAGAGTGTCCCCTAAATGCAGCGAACCAAGCACAGTCCTGGAGAAGACCTGCCGGCGGAATCACACGTAACCCTCAGCCTGCGGCCCGCTACGTAGAGGCGCAAGAATGCTGGAGCATCCTACATGAGGCAAACCTTGTGCAAGCTGCCCACCGGAATAACCGGCAACTGGTTAAAGTGAATGGGAAGGAGGTCAGTGGTCTATGGGATACTGGTGCTACCATGACCTTGCTTCGAAAGAACTTGGTGTCTGAGAAACAGCACACAGGAGACACTGTGGCTGTGAGGGTAGCAGGGGGCACTGTGTTCCGCCTGCCTGTTGCCAGGGTGCATTTGGATTGGGGAGGGGGCGCTAGACCTGTGAATGTGGGGGTCATGAAGGATTTACCAGCTGATGTTCTCCTTGGAAATACCTTGGTCCCCCTTGTTTCTGCCTATGCTCCCATGGGTCCCGCTGATGTTAACCCTGTGACTACCCGTGCTCAGATCCGTGCAGCAGAGACTGACCCCCCTGCTGCTAAGCCCCAGGACGCTGAGCTCAGTAAATCTCTATCCGCTATTGATACGTGGAAGTCCCGTTACAATGCGCTGATGAAAGAGAAGAGGAGTGCAGAGGAAAAAGCACGTTTAGAACAGGAATCTCTGCTAGACAAGCTGCACCGACAGACTGCAGAAAACACCAGCTTGAGAGTAAAAAACATGAAACATTAAGGACAAACTTAGTGACACTGGAGGAGAAGCTGACGCTGGCTCATAGGGAGGTGCAGCAACTCAAGGGCACCCTATGTCAGTATGAAGGGATTGTGGATACCTATAAAGAGCAGGTACAAAAACCACGTAAAGAAGCCGATGATATTTTGAAGGACTGTTTAGCCCTAGTCGGGGCACTGAAGAGGTTGAACCCTTATTTATACAGACAGGGATTCTCTCTCATAACGGGAATACAGATGGATTGTCCCAGCAAACTGACATGCCTACCACCTCCTAGTCCGGTCATCCCCAGGTTGACCCGCAAAAGGGTCAAGCCGGGTCTGCCGGAGTGTTCCACAAGGGGGGAGCTATGTGACAGACCCTTCTGTCAGGACTGAAAGAGTTAACTGTGTTTAGCTTTAAGAATCTAATTTATAAAGACAGGTTTTCTGGCCTCAGCTATTGTGTGCTATAATTACATTTAAGTAATAAACAGGCCATTGTTTAATCACCCTCAGAGAACAGAGGCTAGGTGATAAGACAAGCCAAATGTGTTTAAGTTGTTATCTGCCTAAGTAAAGTATTTAAGTAATATAATTCTATTGTATCATGTCAAGGGCGCTTCTCCCTTTTATCTAATGTACAACATTCTTTCAACCCCCATCTGAGGGGGGGGTCAAAAACCTGTATAAATCTGTGTGCTGCCTTCAAATAAAGTTGTCATTCTGTTTTAAACCTGAAACTGGCTGGGTTGTGAATTGCTGATTGTCTATGCAGGACATTGTTCATCTGGGGTTAACCCTTGGTACACAGTTGGTACCGTAACAATTATAGTATCAAGTGACCCTTGTATCCTTTTAGCTAATATACTGGTTAATATCTTATAGTCCATGTTCAAAAGTGAAATGGGTCTATAAGAATCAATTGACTGTGGATCTTTTCCTGGTTTAGGTATTACAATTATTGTGGACTCATTGAAGTCTGCTAACGGTTTTAACTGACCGTTCCAAAATTTATTCATCAAGATAGTTAACGTTGGGGTTATTTCATCGTTCAGAATTTTATAGAACTCAGATGGCATACCATCTGGGCCTGCTGCTTTATTGTTCGCCATTGCTTTAATTGTCTGACTTATTTCTATTTCTGTAATGGGTTTATTAATACTTCTTACCTGACTACTCTCTAAACGAGGATTTGTTAATGAAGCCCAAAATTTTTCCTTCTTATCTAGATTTATAGGTTGTGTTGAATACAATTCTGTAAAATACTCAAGAAATACTTTTTGTATGTCTTCAGTGCTTGTCCATATTTGGTCTTTATCTTTAATTATTTTAGTTATAAAATTTTTAGTCTTATGGTTTTTATCTATACGAGCAAGGAAGCTGCCTACCTTATTCCCATACCTGTAAAACTGTGTTCAAGATTTTATGTTCTCGTTGATTTCATTTTGCAATAAGTAATTATCTCTATTTTTTTTAGCCTGTAGATATTTCTGCCAGTTGGCCATATTTTTTTCCTGTATGTAGTTAGAGTATTTATTAATTAAACAATTAGTTACCTGTTGTCTATATAAGTTCATTTTTTTTTTTAATCGTATTAGGTATGTTGTAATCTCTCCTCTAAGCACTGCTTTCGCAGCGTTCCAAAATATATGGGTTTTATCTAAAAAGCCTTCATTAAAGCGTTTATAATCAGCCCACTTCTATTTTAGAAAATTTATGAATTTTGTGTTTTTTATCAAATATTTCGGGAAAAAGAATTGATTAATCTTCCTATACTTACTCTTAAGATTCATTACGATTACAATAGGGGCATGATCTGAGATTGTTATCATGTCTATATATATTTCTTGTACCGCAGCAGATGATTTCTCTGAGACCAGAAAATAGTCTATCCTAGATAAGGTTTTTTTAGATTTTGAACAACATGTATACTCCCTGTCTTCTGGATGCATGATTCTAAAGCTGTCTAGAATTTTTAAGTCTTGTTGGAATTTCTTTATTATATTAGATTCTCTCTTTCTCCTAGCTATTGTCATTTTGTCCAATGTCTTCCCCCCTGTTTGCGTTATGCTATCTCTACATCTATCCAATATACTATTTGGGGCAATATTAAAATCTCCTCCTATGATTAGTGTGTTGCCAGAATATTTAAGTAATTTATCCCTCAATGTCTGCCAGAATCCTATATCTTCCTCATTTGGGCCGTATACATTACATATAACAATTTTTTTTTTCTCCACTACCACTTCCATTATAATGTACCTGCCTTCCTCATCTCGGATTAAGTTATCTATTTTATATTCTAGGTTTTTGCTAAATAGTATAGCTACTCCTTTCTTCCTTTGATATCCTGGGGTGAATATGACTTCTTTGACCCATCCTCCTTTTAATTTAGCCGCCTCTTCTCCCTTCAAATGTGTTTCCTGTAGTAGTAGTATTTGGGTTCCCAATTTCTTTGCGTACCTTAAGATAGCTTTACGCTTGATGGGTGATGTAATCCCATCTACGTTCCATGAAACCATTTTCAGACTCATTTTACCAGTTACTTAAGGTAAGGAGAAAAAGTTGGGAGATGAGAGGGGGGGGGAGAGTCCCACATAGCAGGAAGAAAAGAAAAAAAAAAAAAAAAAGTAATCCCAACATGAACCCCATATTTTAATTCTATACATTTGAGTTTTCCTAAAAACATAACTTTGGCTGTAACCCCCCAGTAAAAACATACCCTCAGGCTATTTAACTTTATAGCCATTATTACACTATGAAAACCTATTAGACCTACATTGATCTTCCTACTTCTCCAGACTATCTCTATGATTTTCTAAGAATTTATTAACTTCGTCACTTTCAGTAAAAATTTTGTTTCCTTGCTTAGTTTGGATGCTAAGTCTAGCTGGGTACAGGAGTCTGGCTCGGTATCCCTCCTGGATCAATTTCGTACAAATTGGGGCTAGTATACGCCTTTTATTTGATGTTTCATATGAAAAATCATTAAACAGTAAGATTTTCTTTCCTTTATAATTAATTTCGCCATTTGCCTTTCTATAGGCATTCATAATTTGGATCTTTCCTTGGAAATTTAATAATTTCATAATGATCGGTCTGCTCCCTTTATTTCTCCCTTCCTCATTCCTCTCTGGGCCTATTCTATGAATTCGTTCAATCACTATATCGTGGTCTTCTGCTCTAATCTTTAATAGTCCCATTAGCTCTACCTCAACAAATCTTTTAAGGTCTTTTTCTTGTATTTCTTCCGTTAGGCCAATAAGGCGTAGATTATTTCTCCTGGCCCTATTTTCTATGTCCTCTATTTTATTTTTCATACTTTCGATTTGAATGGACATAGTATGAAAAGCCTGTTCCCTCTGTGCAGCCCCATCTTCAATGTCTGAAATTCTTTGCTCTACATTGTTTAGTCTGGTTGCAAACTGTTTGATCTCAAATGTTAATGTGGATATATTATTTTGTATCAACTCAAACTTAGGCGTAAATAATGCGTCCAGTTGTTTTATTAACTCTTCATTATTCGAGTTCTGGAAAAGACTTGTTTCCACTGCTCCCCCATGGGGTTCTAATGAAATTCTACTCCCCTTTCTTTCCTGGTTCTTATTTCTAGAGAACATATTTGGTGAGGTGGTTTTACTTTTATTTAGATATTTTTCCATATATATATCTAAAATAGAGTAACAAAATTATAGTGGTTATATTTACTAGTGACAAACAAATTCTAACTTCCCTTTTCCCTTATTCTTTCTTTTCTTTTAATATTGAAAGTGCATTCTTCTATCTCACAGTGTCAAAAGCAACTTGAATACTTTAATTGTTCACAGACCCTCTTGGTCTAGATTTTTGAGATTTTATTTAACCAGTGTGTTCACTGCTTATAGTGCTGATGTGTCCTAACTCTACATTTATCGTGTATTACTCTATTTCTCTCACCTCCTACAGAGCTGTGATTTCCAAATCTTTTTATTCAACCATTTCTTTCCCTTTTTTTCTCTTTTCCTTTCCTTTTGCCCTTTTTTTTTTTTTCTTTCCTTTTTTCCTTAAACCCTGTGTATATTGTGTGTAATATTACTCTATCTTAAACCTTAATACAAAAATAAGAGTCTCAATATATGTCAATCAGATCTTTTGGTATTATGTCCTTTTACCTCACTAATATTTTATTATAGGCAGTGAGTTTGAACTTCTAAAAATTCCACTTGTAGTCTTATCTCTAGCTGACAGATAAATTTAGATTCCCGCACACCGTTTATACTCTGCTTACCCTCCCACAGTGCAAGAATTTATGCAAACCACCTATACAGTACTTTAACCAATCCTATGTCTGGGAATGGGAGACGTTCCTTTTACAATATCACAAATGCCATGTGTCAAATATGCTTTCTCCTGGACTAACCCAAGTGTTCACAATATATTTTAGTTATGAGTAGAGCTTGATTTTTTTTTATTTATTTTTTTTTTATTTCCTTTTTTAAAAAAAATTCTATTTGGGGCCTTGCTTCCAGTTGGAGGGTGTGGCTTAGATTTTATCACCTCCAATTTATACTATCCTTTTCCCCCACAATGTAAAAACTGCACAAGCAATACGTATTCTATGTTACTTATATATTAGTTACCCCTATGTCTGAGAGACATAAGGGCCACACGAACTATCCACATGTATTATCACACATTTATCATATTCAAAGCTCATTAAACCTTTTTGCTGGGGTAGACTCACATATATTATCAGAGTTTTGTCTCACATTTATCCCCCTAGCATAGTAATAAGTTATCCCTCATTATCTTGTCATCAATATCAATATCAATATCAATATTAATCAACAGCAATATCATAGATGGAATACACACAATACTTCGGTTATCCTCTAAATCATGTCATCAGTATCAATAGTAATCAATAGCAATATCATAGATGGAATATATACATTACTACGGTTAACCTCTAAACCTCAATATCTATGCTGCAGAGTTCTTTTAGAGTCCTTGGATATATATATATTCTTTTTCTTTTCTTTTTTTTCCTCCTTTTACAGATAGGGTATCTTAGACCTTTTAACCAGTACTTCTCTGAAGATTCTCTGCTTATTTAATGTTATAATGCTTATCCCAGCGACAGTCTCTACTTTACTTAGTCCTTAATTTCTTAGAGATTCTTTAAAGAGTCTTTTTTTTTCTTTTTTTCTTTTTTTTCCCCTCTCTCTTCCCTTCTTTCTCTTTCTTCCTTCTTTCCTTCCTTTTCCTCCTTTCCCTTACTCCTTTCTATTGATCTTCTCTTTCACTTCTTCCTCCCTTCTCCTTGCTTTAACTTCACCTTGTTCACTATGGGTAACAATAGATCAGGGGGTGAGATAGGACAGTCGTTGCCAGGTCCTACTCTCGCAGGAACCCCTTAGTGTCTTAGCTATGGATATACACCTGGCCCTCCCCCCCCTTTCTATACCCAATTTTCCAAGCAGGCCCGGAGAAAACAGAGAGACAGAAGCAGGATCCAGAAAAATGACAGTTAATAGGTTTTCACTTATCTTAGTTGTGGAGTGATTTCAGCCTCCGTCGCTCTCTAGAGCAGCAAGCTCTCTCCTCCTGAGTTTCCCTTTTATAATTAGGACTTGACGGTAGCCACAGTTGATGTTTATGCTCAGATTCCCTTGGGGACCTTCTGAGCCGGTGAACCAGATGTCTTGTCACCTTCTTGTTTTCCCCAGGGGCGGGAGCCTGGTGCCTGGGCGCTCTCACCGCTACTAACGCTCGCCACTCCCTTCGTGGGTCCCCGCGGTTAGCGTGTTCCTCCCGGTGATCGGGCAGCTACCTCTTCAGCAGGATCTTTCAGCCCGAATCAGGCCAGCTGTCGGTAGCCACCGGTCTCCGTTTTGGCCTTTGCGAATCCTGGACGGGGTTTGTTCAACCCGCCTATAGGCACTTGGCGTCTCAATATTTCCTCAGGCCTCCAGGTACAGGCAGCGTTCTCCACACGCATCTGTGCGCCTAGCCCCTCCTACCGGAAGTCCGAACCGCTGATAAGATCCAATCAATACCGACTCCACATAACGCACAACTAGACTCATAAAAATTGAACGGATGACATTACTAAAGTGAGATACTCAACGGATGGAAATATACTCCCACTGGACCATCTTACTACCAGAAAGAGATACCTTCAGCTGAACACCACAAACAAGGTACACTTAAACTAAAAAAACAAAAAACAAATCACAGACTCAACCCATGCACAAATTGGGTTTTGGATTTAATCATCCATTTAGCAATGCTCAGATTTTATTTCTAAACACAAGAAAAACAAATTGATTAAGTCTATTTTACTAAAATTCATTGGTTTTAAAACCCCTGCATGATTTCTTATCTGTTATCTACAATGCAGCCTGAAGTGCAAAATCTCACACCTCACTCTGGCCTGAATACTATAGAGCAGGGCAATGTAACCAACCCCCACTGCTAACATTCCTACAAATACTAGAAGCTATTTTAACCCCTTCACTGCAGAGGGAATGACCACCTATACGCCCTCACATCTGCACTCCTTAAGACCCCAAAAAGCGGTTGCAGGACTCAGTCCCTGACTAGTGGCTACCCTAAAATCACTCAGCATTTTCAAAGGGACTGACAGGAGCTGTCGTGGAGGAAAATCAAAATTTAAAGTTCTATATCCTGACAATATCACAGCTGCTTTTAAAGTCAAATATAGGCACAGTATCAATGAGTAAAGATAGGATAGAGGAGGTAATGTATATAGCCTCGGTGCTGCCCCTTTAAATTAATATCAAAAAATAGGAAAAGGAAATGGGAGAGTATAGAGGGGATATTAAGCACTCTTACACCTATCGCTTGTAATAAGCTGTAAAATTACAGCATGAAATATCTGCTAGCGAATAATAAATGTATATACTGGTATTAAAACCTATAATCTTTATTAAGGAATTTATTTAAAAATTAATGACTAAGGTGATAAACATCACCTATCATTACCCACACAGATATATTACCTAAAGGTACACCACAATTACTGCACTGCTGCTATCATGTCACCCCCCTGTATTCCTGGCCGATATCAGGAACCGTCGGCTTCAGGTGTCAGGGTAGCATGAGGCAACAGTTAATGCAGCAAAAATAATTATAAGTGGTATAAGTTGAGTAATAAAAGTAGTTTAAAAACAAGTTGACCTACACAAACATGTTTCAGCTGTTGCACAGCCTTTCTCAATGTGATTCAGCAAGTGACCTGACAACAACTATCACAGCTGCCCCACCACCCTGTCCACCCTCAAGCCCAATTGAAGTGATCCAACCTAAAAGCCACAAAAACTGCGCTATCAAATCAAGAAAATCTCTTTGTGTGATCCCTATTAGAAGACACGCTGTCTCCAAAGTACAGAGCAAAAACTCAGAATCCCAAGACTGTCCTATTAGAGCAATCCTATGCAATGTCAGATCAATAAAGAACAAAACAGCTATTATTTCCGACCTTATTGAAACATTAGCATGCATCACAGAATCATGGTTAGATGAAAATGCAGGGCCTATTCTAGAGGCAGCTATTCCAGACAATTACACAGTGTTCCACCGCCCGAGACAAGATCGCAAGGGAGGCGGAGTTATAATGTGTGCAAAATCATCCTTAAATCCCAGACCAATATCAGTCCACAAAACCCAATCTTTTGAATGTGTAGCTGCCAGCCTCTCAATAGAGAGAGGATTCTGAATACTGCTAATATACAGACCCCCAGGAGATGGGAAGAGATTTCTTCAGGAACTCCCAGACCTTTTGGCTGGCTTAATCCTTGAACACCCCAGATGGCTTATATTAGGAGACTTCAACACTTGGATCGACAACCCCCTATCCCTGCTTGGGCAGGATCTCCTCAGCTTGATGAGTACACTCGGCTTTACACAAATCATCACCACTCCCACCCACAGAAAAGGTCATACACTTGATCTAGTGTTTCAGTCTGGACTAGAAGTGTCACCAGTAACTGTAAACCCAGTTACCTGGTCAGACCACCACTCCATTCACTTCTCCATTGTATCACAATCAACCAGACACCAGCCTCAGAACCTGGTCAAACACCGATCATTAAAAGGGGTGACACCACTGGATATAGCATCACATATGGATCTAAGTGAACTAATGGGCACCTGCAAAGACCCAAGCTCCTTAGTCCGACTCTACAACCAAACCATGAGAGACACCCTAGAAAGCATTGCACCATCTCGCATACGCACTGTCCAAACCCACAACAATGCACCGTGGTTTTATAGCTCCATCAGAGAAATGAAAAGAACAGGACATAAGCTCGAGAGAAAGTGGCGCAGAACACATGATCCAGAGGATAAAGCCGCTCTTACCAAACATCTAAATAAATATCAATCCAAGATAACTCAGAAAAAATCTTCATTTTTATCACACGAAATTGCACTCTCCCACAATAGACCCAGGCAACTGTTTCGCACAGTAGAAAGGCTCTGCAAACCAGCATGCATGCTTAGCCCTACCAACTTTTCTCAGGATAAATGTGAAGCATTTGCAAACTTCTTCAGAGACAAGATTTCCTCAATCCGAACCGCTATCACAGCAGGCCAAATAGTTACAAACCAGAACCACTACAATGGAATGCCAGATTGCCCCAGTTTATGGGCCACTTTTACAAATATGGATATAAAAGGAGTTAAAACACCATACAAAAGTTGCACCCTACTACGTGTGACTTAGACCCTGCTCCAATTCAGCTCATATCTGGATGCATTGAAACACTCACCCCAGTCCTCACAAAAATAGTGCAGTGTTCACTAAAAACAGGAGACTTCCCAGATCCTCTAAAAGAAGCTGTGGTAAAACCACTCCTAAAGAAACCTTTATTAGACCCAGACTGCACGACTAATTACAGACCAGTATCCAACCTCCCATTTCTGGGGAAAGTAATTGAAAAAGTAGTGGCAACTCAACTGGAAGCCCCCTATCATGCCTAAACATATTCAATCCTTTCCAGTCAGGCTTCAGATGCCGCCACAGCACTGAAACAGCGCTAGTCTGAGTGCTAAATGATCTCCTCATGGCAAGAGATAATGGTGATTACTCCATTCTAATCCTCCTGGATCTCTCAGCTGCATTTGACACCATTGACAATAGGATTCTAATAGAGGGCTTGCAGTACATCTGTGGTCTAGGAGGCACAGTCCTTAACTGGTTTAAATCTTTCCTCGCTGGTAGATCACAGAGAGTAATATCAGGATCAAGCTCATCAGCACCAACAGAACTGGCCTGCAGAGTTCCACAAGGATCTATCCTGTCTCCCATGCTATTCGCAATTTACTTACTACCACTGAGGGACATCATTAACCGACATGGCCTAAGGTATCATTGTTACACTGATGACACACAACTCTACTTCTCCTTTGCTCCAGATACTGCAGACCCAGCATGCCGCATAAACAATTGCTTAACAGACCTCATAGAATGGATGAATGCTAGCTGTCTCAAAGTGAACCCGGACAAAACAGAGTTGGTGAGGGGACCCCGGGCATCAAAAATATCCCACGATCACCCAACTGGCCTGGAGCTTGGAGGCTCTAAACTCGTTAGTTCAGCAAAGGTACGAAACTTCGGAGTGCTGATTGACGCTGGACTATCTTTTAAACAGCAGATTTACTCCATAATAAAATCTGCCTACTTTCATCTGAAAAACATAGCCAGGATACAACACTTAATTCCACCGGATGATATGCCAACATTAATCCATGCATTTGTATCCTCTAGGCTAGATTACTGCAATGCACTTTACTTTGGCCTCCCAAAAAAAGAACTCCATCGCCTTCAGACAGTACAAAACGCAGCAACCAGACTATTGACCAATCGAACTCGCTCCTGCCACATAACACCTGTACTCCACTCCCTGCATTGGCTTCCAATTAAATGGCGAACATATTTTAAAATTGGCCTGCTGACCTTCAAAGCCTTAAACAACCAAAGCCCACAATACCTGAAAGAGCTCCTGACACCCTACATCCAATCCTGTTCACTTAGGTCAGCCAACACATCCCTCCTCTCAGTGCCAAGAATAAGGACAAACTCAGGCTCCAGAGCATTCGGCCACGCTGCCCCTACTTTCTGGAACTCTTTACTGTGTACAATCAGAGAGGCACCTCTTCCATTAGGCATTCAGTCCGCTTATCTGACCTTCAGAAACTCCTAACTTTTATGTCTTATGTTGGTATATTTGTAAAGTGCTTTGAGTCTCATAGGGAGAAAAGCGCTATATAAATCGCAAATTATTATGTATCTGGACACATAAAACAACAATATGGGCTTAATTTACCAATCAGTGGAAGCCCTTTGCGGGGCTGACTTGCTTAGGCACAAGTTACAGGGACAGTGTACCCTAAATTTTTCTTCCCTTTTTTTGTTCCCAATGATCCATTTTACCTGCTGGAATATATTAAAGTGTTTACAAATAGCTCATTTATATTTTCCCTGTGTTATCCTTACCTATACTGTAAGTTTTTATACTTAAAGGGATACTAAACCCAATTTTGTTTATTTTATATTTATGATAGATCATGCAAATTTAAGTAACTTTCCAATTTACTCCTATTATCATTTTTTCTTCGTTCTCTTGAAATCTTTATTTAAAAAAGCAGGAATGAAAGTTTAGGAGCCGGCCCATTTTTGGTTCAGCACCATGGATAGTGCTTGCTAATTGGTGGGTACATTTAGGAGTAAATTAGAAATTTGCTTAAAATTGCATGCTTTATCTGAATCATGAAAGAAAAAAATTGGGTTTAGTATCCCTTTAAGTATTGCCAATAGAAAAGCTATGTAAACATAGCTAGGAGAAGAAATTACCCTCCCAGTGGGAGGTAGGAAAGATAAGTCATTGAATGTTAAGTTTTAATTGTTCTCTCTAAGTATTAGGCTTTGGTATACAGATAGAGATAAGATAAGAAAGCATTTGTGCTTATAAAAAGTGATACAATAAGGAGATCTGATTTCCCTGCAAGCTCAATCCTTTTTTATTGGATTGTGGTTTTTAAAGAATAAAATCAGCTGTTTTATATAAAACAAACCTAAATGAGCAATTTATCATACATTTAATTCTCTGCAGCTGGTATAACAAACATATTAAGAAAAAAAAATTACAGTGCATTGTCCTTTAAAGAAGCATTGATCATCTTCTTCTTAACCTCTTAACTCTCTCTTTAGTTTGCGGCATTGCACAAGAAAATACTATGGGGCTGATTTATCAAATGGCGGACATGATTCGCTGTGTTGAATCATGTCCACCCGACATTGGATCGGGACGATTGCAGTCCGCCAAAGGACAGACGAGGTGGCGGACAAGTTAAGGAGCAGCGGTCTTATGACTACTGCTTCTTAACTTATGTTTCCTGCGAACTGGAAACATTGTGGGTAGAAAACAGCATCCACTGCTTAATAATTTAACCCTTTGTCCGTTGTCCAATCGGCACGATTTAAAGAATGGGGCCCTATATGTTAATGTCATAGACATACACTTTTGATAGAAAAGATAGATAAAGTTAGCCTCTATGTATTGCAAAGATGATCTCACATAACAAATGTCCATGAATCTAGCCCACTGTTGCTAAAGAATGTCCCTTTAAAATGCAGGACAATACTTTCCTAATTAGCTGATACTGTGGATAATCTGTCATTTTCAAAGTTTGCAAAGTTTAAGCAGAAAATGAAAACAAACTCTGTCTGTGTGGACATAGATTTTGATTTGTCTGATACGTAAGCTGCAAAAGAAAAGAAATAGCTATTTCTAAAGCATTGGAAGTGTCAGCATCAGACATCAATATAAAGCCTGATTTTACAAGTAAGACAGCTTTTATTGTGTTAGTCTAGCTGTCTTATGTAAGAAGTAAGTGCTTTATAAATCTGCAAGACTGCTCATTAGAATAATCGCCTTATTACTGCTAATAGCCAGATACCAAGATATTTCTCTCTGTCCGTCTATTTACATTACAGAGAGAGACAACTTGCAACAACAAAAAGCCGAAACTGTCAGCAAGTTACCATATGAAGCCTTTGTGACTATAAAATACTGATGTCTTAAAGATATTAATACAGATTTTACACATTGAAATATTTCTGAAACAGGACTTCCTCTGCTCATTGTTATGTGTTTTGATAATAGGAACAATGTTTTTGTGAACTTCGGCAACTGAGAACATCTTAAAAAAATGCTTTTGTAGATTTCATATGAATTTTTAAACACTTGAAAGTAGTCAAAGATGGCAAGCAGTGTTTTTGGGACAATATAAATGGTAGAACATTGTACTTTGCATAAAGGGTAAAAAGGATTGTTCCACCGCAAAAATGGTTCAGAGGTAATTAAAGGACCACTTAGTGACATAGAATTGCATAATTAACAAGTGAATAATAAAAAGACAATGCAATAACACCTACTCTGAATTTCAAATAAGCAGTAGATTTTTTTCTGACAAATTTATTTTTTCTCCCATTTTACAGCCCCCTCTGTATCATATGAAATACATCAGCCAATCACAGACTAGTATACATATACCCTGTGAGCTTGTGCACATGCTCAGTAGGATCTTGTCACCCAGAAAGTGTGAATATAAAATGACTGTGCAAAATTTGATAATGGAAGTAAATTGTAAAGTGTCTTAAAATTGCTGCTCTTTCTGAATCATTAAAGGGACATAATACTCATATGCTAAATCACTTGAAACTGATGCAGTATAACTGTAAAAAGCTGACAGGAAAATATCACCTGAGCATCTCTATGTAAAAAAGGAAGATATTTTACCTCACAATTTCCTCAGCTCAGCAGAGTAAGTTCTGTGTAAAAAGTTATACTCAGCTGCTCCCAGCTGCAGGTAAAAAAAAATAAAAATGAGAAATGAACTGCAGCCAATCAGCATCAGCAGTGCTGAGGCCATGAACTCTTTTACTGTGATCTCATGAGATTTGACTTAACTCTCATGAGATTTCATTGTAAACATCCCTAAACTGAATAGGGAAATAACATGAGAGTGCAAGAGGCTCATCCCTTCAGCTGTCCTGGGACAGACATACTGGTTTGCTGCTTAGAAGTCATTTACAATGGGATGTGGCTACTGAGGAACTTTTGAGGTAAAATATCTTTCTTTTTTACATAGAGATGTTCAGGTGATATTTTCTAGTCAGCTCTTTACAGCTATGCTGCATCACTTTCAAGTGTTTAAACATTTGGGTACTATGGCCCTTTAAAGTTTATTTGACTTGTATCCCTTTAAATTCACCTTGACATTATTAAAGGGACATGAAACACAATTGTTTTTTATAATTCAGATAGAGCATAACATTTTAAACAAATTTCCAATTTACTTCTATTATCTATTTTGCTTCATTTTCTTGATATCCTTTAATGAAGAAACAGCAATGCACTAATGGGAACTAGCTGAACACATTGGGTGAACCAATAACATGAGGCCTATATGTGCAGCCACCAATACCCCAGCAGCTCCTGAACCTACCTAGGTATCATTTTCAATAAAGGATACCAAAAAAACAAAAACACATTAGATAATAGAAGTAAATAGGAAAGTTGTTTTAAATCGCATGCTGTGAAATGAAAGGAAAAAAAAAATAGGTTGCATGTCCCTTTAACATCTTAGGCTGGCAGATAGCCCTTCTGATAGTTAACGGGACATGAAACTCAAAATGTGGACAGAACACACCAGCAAAAAAAAAGTTTCATTTTTAAATCTATTATAAAAATCATTTTATCATGTTATTCTGTGTTAACCATTTGAGTGCTAAGCACTTTCCCACCTGGGTGCTAAGCTTTTTTTAAAAAAAATTGTATTTATTTTTATTATTTTTTTTTATTTTTTTTTAACTTGTTTTTTCAGATCTTTAGCTGCTTAGATGCCTGAGATACAGGCTTCTAAGCAGCTTGCCTCCTGCTCCTATACTTAACATTGTTAAGTATAAATAAAGTTGTTCGGTGACGTCATCACATCATTGCTCGTGACGTCACCGCACATAACGTGAAGCCCCAGCGATGCCTGTCACTATGCAGGCCCAATCGCCAGGGTAGGAGCGGGAGAGTGCTAGCGAGCCGTAATTAGCACCAGAGTGGGAAACTCTGTGATGGCTCAGAGCCGTCGTTAGCACTCAAGGGGTTAAAGAGATACTTAGATAGGTAGCGTGCACATTTCTGGAGCACGACATGGCAGGATTATTCTTGCAAAACCTTTGCCATATAGTGCTCTAGACACATTCACACTTCTGAGTCTACATTCCTTCCTTTCAACAAAGTAAAACCAAGAGAATGAAGTAAATTTTATTAAAGAAATATATAGATTTTTTTTAATTAAAATTTTAATGAACAAGGTTATAAACTAGTGTGCATGTTTTTCCCTCTAAACTTTATAGTAAAAAGAAGGAGTTAAACACATATAAATAAGGGGCTTTCAGTAGAGGTATGATGCCCCATGAGGCTCTGTTCCAATAAATGCACATTTATTCACACCAGGTGATCACCTGGCTATTAAAACTTATATAGGGGCTTTATTTTAAAGAGGGCTTAGGGGTTTAGCTAAAGGGTATTGGGGATCTCTAGGCCTTTTTGATTGCCTATTAGAGGAGTATTTATATGTTGTGCTTAAAAATATGCAAGTAGTTAATTTTTTTATATACTTTAAAACATTGAAAGAGCACATTATAAAAACATTTTAAAGAGCAGACAAATACAAATGGTCTTGGAGGTTTCTAGGGCTTAAGTGAGCTGGGTTTGAGGGGTTTGAACACAAAACCTTCCATCCAGCTTCCTTAAACCCTCTTCACCTTCCTGACACTTCTAGGTTTCCAGGGCTTGGTGATGTCACCAGCATCCTCGGATTCCCCAGGCAATTCCAGAGCCCTAGACCAGCAGAGATGAGGTAAGAGTGCTGTAGGCCACTATAAACTTTGAAAGCGCACCCCCCCCCCCGCGCGTGCACATGACACGACACACCGTTGTCATCCGCAGTAAATACATTGTGCAAATGACGACCACCTGACGTTATTCGCACTTAAAGGGTTAAACGCTAGAGCAAGATACAGCCAATCCCCAGTTGAAACAAACAGATGCAGTTTACTGGGAAAAAATCTAATGAACCAGGACTGAATATATAAAGCATTCTAGATGGTATACACAGTCACATTTTAGATGGCTGTTTTACAGGCTTTTTTAAAAGATTGTTTTCAATTAAATGCATGTTTGCCCCACTTGTCCGATATTTTAGTTATCTGCAGGCTAAAAGTTAAATGGACTTTTCATAAAGAAAATATTAGATTCAACATGGTTGTAGAGAATATATGGGTTTTTATATTTTAGTGTTTCACATTTTTTAATACTAGTTATAAAGGGCATTTTTTGCCTTTACACCAAATATAAATAGACAAACATTTTTACACAAAACTTTTTGGCTGGCAGAAAGGTGTTAATATTCCTTGTGAACTGAATACATGTTTCTAAGGGACTTTACTGTAAAGAGAAGGGGAGGAAGAGAAAAGAGGAGAGAGAGAAAAGAGGGAAGAGTGAAGGAAGAGAAAAGGAGGCTGAATGGAGAGACAGATATGGGAAGGAAAAGAAGGGAGAAAAGAAGTGAGCAGTGGCATGTTCAAAATTAATTGAGAATGCAATTTTAAACAACTTTCCAATTTACTTCTATTATCTAATTTGTATCTTTCTCTTATTATTTTTTTTGTTGCAAAGCATACCTAGGTAGCATCAGGAGACTAAATGCACAACTGGGAGCTAGCAGGTGAGTGGTAGCTGCACATATATGCCTCTTGTCATTGGTTCATGTGATGTGTACAGCTATCTCCAAGTAGTGCAATGCTGCTCCTTATACAAAAGATACCAAGAGAATGAAGCAAATTGAATAATATAATTAAATAGGAAAATTGTTTAAAATTTTTATTTAAGTTTAACTGATATGAACAATAATAGACTTAATACACAATAAAATAAGAAAAATAGGTGGAATATGTGGTTTATACATGCCAGACACACCAGAAAAGGGGGAAGGAAGAGAGTCTAGAAAGACTCAGATTAAGGACTAGACTACCAGTGGAGCGCTAATTTATCACGCGCCTGCAAACGGGCAAATTTGCCCATTTGCAGGCGCAAAAAATAACCAGCCATTACAATTAGCACTCCGAAAATTAACCAGAGATGAGATGTCTGGTTAACTTTCAAAAAGTGCCCCAAATGCCCCCAAAATAGAGGGTCTTTTAGTTTTATATGAAAAAAAAACCTAGAATTTTGTCCCCATAAAAAAACAACTGTACTAGACAGTTATTAGGGGTTAAATGTGGCGGCTGTTGGTTGTTAGAAAAAACAATGGCACTGAAAAGTGCTTTTATATTAGCGGTCTATATATATTTATGTGTTAATATGAGTATTTTCACATATTGAAGAACAAACGTCGCTCCAGTAAAACTAGAAAGTTTATTTAAACCAGGTAAAACACACAGAATGCAGACCAGAACGAATCAGGATAAAAAGTAATGGCAGAACAACCAGGTCTTAACACATAAATATACATGTATATAATCGTATACATATACAGTATATTTAAAATTGTTGCCATCGCCATCTTCACTGCGTGATGTTCTCATGCTGTGTCTCACGACATGGGAACAAGGCTCACATTGGAGCTTATGGAAGCACATTCTCATAAGCGCATTGCGCTCAACTTGTAATACCAGCGCACATTAGTGTGTGCTGGTATTACTCAGTGGAGCGCTAATATCGATTTCGCTAAAGCGATTTCTAGCGCTCTACTTCTAATCTGGCCGTTAGTCTATAATAATATCTTATGCAAACTTAGAGGGTGTTAAAAATTATAGTTCAGCGCTATAGGGAGCCGCAATTCCTGTCTGTTATGTATTGTTGAAGGGAATCCCAATATAATTATGAATTTAAGTCTTATTAACTCTGCATCTTGATATATTAAAATGTAAAGCTAAAATTATGCATATATTTATAATCCGATTTAAAAGTAAACAAGCTAGATTCAATAAAACTAGTTCATAAAACTAAAACAAGGACCTATTGATTCTAACAGAGCTGATCTTGCAAATTGCGGCTGTAATTAGGGACTGCTACAAATCTCTTGTGTAATTTTGCAGTTGTGATGTTGCAGCGAATTATTAAGTTTCACTAATTAGTTTTATTGAATGTAGCCAATGTTTAACAGCACCCATTGCCTCCTATGCAATCCAATCATGACCCTCAGCTACTGTAACCTAGCTACTGGAAAAAGGGAAATCACCATTGTAAGCAGCCAAATATAATCATCATCATCATTATATATATATATATTTTTTTAAAAATATTTTTTATTGAATTTTCATTTTAAGTACATATGCACATATACAGTGGGAAAAAAAGTATTTAGTCGGCCACCAATTGTGCAAGTTCTCCCACTTAAGAAGATGAGAGAGGCCTGTAATTTTCATCATAGGAATACCTCAACTATGAGAGACAAAATGTGGAAACAAAACAAGACAATCACATTGTCCGATTTGGAAATAATTTATTTGCAGATTATGGTGGAAAATAAGTATTTGGTCAATATCAAAAGTTCATCTCAATACTTTGCTATATATCCTTTGTTGGCAATGACAGAGGTCAAATGTTTTCTGTAAGTCTTCACAAGGTTGTCACACACTGTTGCTGGTATGTTGGCCCATTCCTGCATGCAGATCTCCGCTAGAGCAGTGATGTTTTGGGGCTGTCGCTGGGCAACACGGACTTTCAACTCCCTCCAAAGGTTTTCAATGGGGTTGAGATCGGGAGACTGGCTAGGCCACTCCAGGACCTTGAAATGCTTCTTACGAAGCCACTCCTTCGTTGCCCGGGCGGTGTGTTTGGGATCATTGTCATGCTGAAAGACCCAGCCACATTTCATCTTCAATGCCCTTGCTGATGGAAGGAGGTTTGCACTCAAAATCTCACGATACATGGCCCCATTCATTCTTTCATGTATACAGATCAGTCGTCCTGTTCCCTTTGCAGAGAAACAGCCCCAAAGCATGATGTTGCCACTCCCATGCTTCACAGTAGGTATGGTGTTCTCTCTCCTCCAAACACGACAAGTGTGTTTCTACCAAACAGTTCTACTTTGGTTTCATCTGACCATATGACATTCTCCCAATCCGCTTCTGGATCATCCAAATGCTCTCTAGCATACTTCAGACGGGTCCGGACATGTACTGGCTTAAGCAGGGGGACACGTCTGGCACTGCAGGATCTGAGTCCCTGGCAGCGTAGTGTGTTACTGATGGTAGCCTCTGTTATGTTGGTCCAGCTCTCTGCAGGTCATTCACTAGCTCCCCCTGTGTGGTTCTGGGATGTTGCGTGGAACCCCAGATCGAGGGAGATTATCAGTGGTCTTGTATGTCTTCCATTTTCTAATTATTGCTCCCACAGTTGATTTCTTTACACCAAGCTGCTTGCCTATTGCAGATTAAAGGGACAGTTTACTCAAAATTTTTCTCCCCTTTAATTTGTTCCCAATGATCCACTTTACCTGCTGGAGTATATTAAATTGTTTACAAGTAGCTCCTTTACCCTTATATTGGCATTTGAAATTGTTGATTTAGCATGTGGTATCCCCACCTATTCTGAAAGTTTGTGGCCGCGCGTACCAGCTATAGATAAGCTTTGTAAACACAGCCAGCAGAAGGAATTACACTCCCAGTGGGATATAGCAGAGATAAGGTAATAAAATGTTGATTTTCCATTGTTCTCTCAAAGTACTGGTGATTGTTTTAAGGACAGATATAAGATAAAGAAGCAGATATATGTACACAATGTGATACAGTAATGAGATCTGATTATACCTACAAGCTCAACCCATTTTATTAGGTTGTGGCTTCAAAACACAAAATCTGAGTTTTAATATATACAAATAAACCTTAAAAAGCTAATTTTCATACATTTTTTACTCTGCAGTTGGTTAAAAAAGCAATTGTAAACACATTAAGGGAAAAACTATTTTACAGTATACTGTCCCTTTAAGTCTTCCCAGCCTGGTGCAGGTCTACAATTTTGTTTCTGGTGTCCTTCGACAGCTCTTTGTTCTTCACCATAGTGGAGTTTGGAGTGTGACTGTTTGAGGTTGTGGACAGGTGTCTTTTATACTGTTAACACGTTCAAACAGGTGCCATTAATACAGGTAATGAGTGGAGGACAGAGGAGCCTCTTAAAGAAGAAGATACAGGTATGTGAGAGCCAGAAATCTTGCTTGTTTGTAGGTGACCAAATACTTATTTTCCACCATAATTTGCAAATGAATTCTTTCCAAATCAGACAATGTGATTGTCTGGATTTGTTTCCACATTTTGTCTCTCATAGTTGAGGTATACCTATGATGAAAATTACAGGCCTCTCTCATCTTCTTAAGTGGGAGAACTTGCACAATTGGTGGCTGACTAAATATTTTTTTTCCCCACTGTAGATTTATGTAAATAAACTAAACAAGACAATAAATGTGTCATAGAACAAGTGTAACAGGAAATAGCAAAGTATATCATATTATGGTTAAAGAATATCTCCTCAAAATTGCTTCTAAAAGTGATTCCCTAAATATTTAGTGGAATGCTAACAGCAGTTACGCGCATCGGGTTTTCCGCTCGAATTACAAGTTGAAAGTAAACATGATCGCTTAAGCGCAATTGAAGTTAGCGTGCAACAGGATAGCGCGTTCCCTGAGCTCTGGTTAACTGTTTCGGACAACAAAAAGTGATACAAAACACATCAAAAATACATCACAAAGTACAGTTACACTCATAATAACATCATCTAATAAAATTATTTTTTTTAAAAGTTATAGAGCTCAAAGTTATTAGTGCTCAGACAGGCAGAGGGCTTTAACATAGAGATATACATGTCTAAATATGCATATGTATGTACTGTATATATGTGCGTACATATGTATTTATATGTGTATATATGTATTTACAGACATATATACACATATATAAACATATAAACACATAAATACACTTAGACATATAAACACGTTCATTGGAGTCCTTTGCATTTAAAGGGACATGAAACCCCAAATTTTTCTTTCATGATTCAGATAGAGGATGCAATTTTAAACAACTTTCTAATTTACTTTTATTATCTAATCCAGGGGTGTCCAAACTTTGCTCTCCAGAGGTTTTGGAACTACATTTCCGATGATGCTCAGCCAGCATTTTATGCAAAGTTTGGACACCCCTGATCTAATCGGTTTCATTCTCTTGGAGGCCCATTTATCAAGTTTCAAATAGAGCTTGTGGGCCCGTGTTTCTGGCGAGTCTTCAGACTCGCCAGAAACAGCAGTTATGAAGCAGCGGTCTAAAGACCACTGCTCCATAACCATGTCCACCTGCTCTGAGCAAGCGGACAGAGATCACCGCAATTCAACCCGATCAAGTACGATCGGGTTGATTGACACCCCCCTGCTGGCGGCCGATTGGCCACGTATCTGCAGGGGGCGACGTTGCACCAGCAGCTCTTGTGAGCTGCTTGTGCAATGTTAAATGCGGAGAGCGTATTGCTCTCCGCATTCAGCAATGTCTGTCCTGATCCGCACTGTCGGATCAGGTCTGATAGACATTTGATAAATTGGCCTCTTGGTATCATTTGTTGAAGGAGCAGCAATGCCCTAATGGTTTCTAACTGAACACATGGGTGAGCCAATCACAATCGATATACCTTTATATATGCAGTTACCAATCAACAGCTAGAACCTAGGTTCTCTGTTGCTCCTGAGTTTGCTTAGTTAAAACATTCATCAAAGGATAACAAGAGAATGAAGCAAATTAAATAATAGAAGTAAATTGGAAAGTTGTTTAAAATGGTATTCTCTATCTGAATCACAAACGAAAAATCTTTCATGTCCCTTTAAGTATATGAAAACGTAAAAATGCATATTTAAGCAATATTCATATTTAATAAATATGATGTATGTAATGAAATATGTAAATATTTCACCTTCCAATGTTCTGTACATAGCAGAAAATGTTCTATGTATTTATAAATAGATATTCTTATCAATATCTGTATATATCGATACCTATATATAATCATGTATGTATATATATTTGTGAAAAAAACATCAGAAATATAAAAATACATGTATTTATGAATAAATAGAACATATTCTGCTATGTGACGAACATTGGAACGTGAAATATTCATATTTTCATGTCAGGTTAGCGCACTTGCGAATATGTGATTGACTTCTATGGGGGAATTCATTAATGCATGATATTCTAAGGACAAGATTACAAGTCGCGCAGTATGATTTTTCGAGCACGATATGGTCTTTTTCACAATCAATTTCCATTGCGCAGATAAGTCTTGAAAAAACCTTTAACGCAACAATCGAAGAGCTGTAGTGAGCAGTTTTCCACAACATAAAAGTTTCACAAAACACTTAAAAAATACATTACAAAGTATTTCAATGAGATATTTGCTTATAGATCTCGAGATATCTAGACATATATATAATCATATACATATATCGCTATAAATAGATATATCTGTCCAAAAACCATCACATATATCATCACATAAATAGAGAACGATTTATTTACAAATAAATAAAACATATTTCGTTAAGAAAACATTCTCGCAATTTGAAATATTCGGATTTTCATGTTTACTTTGAGGATAATACGTTATGGGCTTTTGCGCAACAGATAAGGGTTTTAATTTTTTTTTCTATTTGTCTTCTCCATTGACTTCTATGGGGGAATACGTCAAAGCGTACACGATTTGGCTTTTTGGATTACGCGGGTTAACGCGCGCACAAAATAAGTTATTTTGCAACTTGTAATACCTGAGCAACCCCAAATGCAAAAAAACATCAAACATAACAAGCGCAGTGTTTTCGCAACTGTGAAAAACAGATTTGCCGCGTGACTTGTAATCTTGCTCTAAATTTGGCTCTTTCTGTGCTTCGAGTTAGGGCTTGTGCAATAACAGTTTACTTTTAACGTGTAATATGAGTGCTACCTGGCGCACGCAAAACGTTTACTTCTGGCAGGGTTAGCGCACATGCAGGAGTGTTAATTACTTCTCCACTTGTATCTGTCTCTTAGTCATTCAGTTCACAAGGGCAGACAACTCTTAAAATAAAGTCCTCACACATGCTGTGAATCAAGGCATAAGGGTCAATTTATTAAATGTCGGCTGGACATGATTCGCTGTAGTGAATCATGTCCGATTTACATCGCTAAATGCAGACAGCATACGCTGTCAACATTTAACATTGCACAAGCATTTTTTGTGAAATGCTTGTGCAATGCCGCCCCATGCCAATCGGCTGCTAGCAGGATGTGTCAATCAGTCCGGCCCCTCTTACGGCCTCTGCTTCTTAAATTATGTTTCCGGCAAGCCGTAAACATCAGTGGAACAAGCAGCGTTCGCTGCTTATTAAATCTCCCCATAGAGTTACAAATCCATAGCAAGAGATCTTGATAACAATATATGAGATATCTATAGTCAAGAAAAAAATATGTGGAATAGACCATTGCTTACAGTATCTCATTACCTCTGCGGTTTAAATTTAGGAACCACTAAACTACTTTGTCTGCTACCTAATTTATATTCTATTGTATCTTGTCATCATCTGAATTTTTTTTTTTTTAGCAACTTGAACTCTTAATGGTATGTCTAATCTGAGAGCTCTCAAAAGTACAAATTCAAATTCTTATTCCATTACAAAAAAGATGAGGGGGATACATATATTATGTAGGGGAGCAGCAAGATCTATAAAGCAGGGTTCTTTAAACCACAGGTTGGTGCCTATTACTGGGTCACAACACCATGTTTACTGGGTCATGATGTGTGTGTGTGCATTTTATAAAAGTGTGTGTGTTATATGAGAGTATGTGTGGTGTGCATATGTGTAATATGAGAGTGTGTGATGTGTGTGTTTGTGCTGTATGAGAGTTTGTGTGGTGCGTGTATGTGTAATATGAGAGTGTGTGATGTGTGTGTTGTATGAGAGAGAGTGTGAGTGGTGTGTGTAGGTGCAATATGAGATTGTGAGTGTGGGTGGTGTGTATATGTGTAATATGAGAGTGTGTGATGTGTGTGTTTGTGCTGAGAGTTTGTGTGGTGCCTGTATGTGTAATATAAGTGTGTGAGTGTGTGTAAGTTTAATATGAGAGTATGTGATGTGTGTGTTGTATGAGAGAGTGTGTGTGGTGTGTGTAGGTGCAATATGAGATTGTGAGTGTGGGTGGTGTGTATATGTGTAATCTGAGAGTGTGTGATGTGTGTGTTTGTGCTGTATGAGAGTTTGTGTGGTGCGTGTATGTGTAATATGAGAGTGTGTGATGTGTGTGTTGTATGAGAGAGAGTGTGAGTGGTGTGTGTAGGTGCAATATGAGATTGTGAGTGTGGGTGGTGTGTATATGTGTAATATGAGAGTGTGTGATGTGTGTGTTTGTGCTGAGAGTTTGTGTGGTGCCTGTATGTGTAATATAAGTGTGTGAGTGTGTGTAAGTTTAATATGAGAGTATGTGATGTGTGTGTTGTATGAGAGAGTGTGTGTGGTGTGTGTAGGTGCAATATGAGATTGTGAGTGTGGGTGGTGTGTATATGTGTAATATGAGAGTGTTTGATGTGTGTGTTTGTGCTGTATGAGAGTTTGTGTGGTGCGTGTATGTGTAATATAAGTGTGTGAGTGTGTGTAAGTTTAATATGAGAGTATGTGATGTGTGTGTTGTATGAGAGAGTGTGTGTGGTGTGTGTAGGTGCAATATGAGATTGTGAGTGTGGGTGGTGTGTATATGTGTAATATGAGAGTGTGTGATGTGTGTGTTTGTGCTGAGAGTTTGTGTGGTGCCTGTATGTGTAATATAAGTGTGTGAGTGTGTGTAAGTTTAATATGAGAGTATGTGATGTGTGTGTTGTATGAGAGAGTGTGTGTGGTGTGTGTAGGTGCAATATGAGATTGTGAGTGTGGGTGGTGTGTATATGTGTAATATGAGAGTGTGTGATGTGTGTGTTTGTGCTGAGAGTTTGTGTGGTGCCTGTATGTGTAATATAAGTGTGTGAGTGTGTGTAAGTGTAATATGAGAGTATGTGATGTGTGTGATGTGTGTAGGTGCAATATTAGATTGTGAGTGTGGGTGGTGTGTATATGTGTAATATGGGAGTGTGGGTGGTGTTTGTATGTTGTATGAGATTATGTGTGATGTGCATATGTGTATTATGACAGTGTGTGAGGTGTGTGTGCTGTGTGAGAGTTTGTGTGGTGCGTGTAATTTGTAATATGAGTGTGTCGCATGCTGCCTAGATTTAAAGGGGCCAAGTCCTATTACCGGAACTCCCCCCTCGAACCAAAAGGAATGGGAGTTCCTATAAAGGGTCACTCAACCCATCACTCTGGGCTGAGTTATTGTAAGCTTACCTTGTTCCTGAAGACTGCTTACCTACCTGCATATGCTCTCCTGGTTTCTGAAAGCCAAGCATACTTACCTGATACCTGTGTATGCTCACCTTGTTCCACAGACCAAGCATATTTATTTTGTACCTGCATATGCTCTCCTAGTTCCTAAAAGCCAAGCAAACTTACCTGATATTTGTGTATGATCACCTTGTTCCAGAGGCCAAGCATACCTACCTTGTAACTGCATATGCTCTCCTAATTCCTGAAAGCCAACCTCACTTACCTGATACTTGTGTATGATCACCTTATTCCAGAGACCAAGCATACCTAACTTTTACCTGTGTATGATTACTTGGTTCCTGAAAGCCAAGAATACTTACCTGATACCTGTGTATGCTCACCTTGTCCCAGAGACTAAGCATATTTACCATGTACCTGCGTATGCTCACCTTAATCCTGAAGCTGTACCTGCCTGGTATCCCGTGACAATCTCACCAAGAGTACCCGCTGGGTATCCTGTGGCTGCTGAGTATCCTGTGTCTACTATAACAGTGACAGCATTCCTCAAACTAGCTGTGCCTGCTGTATTTTTTTTCCAACTTTTGTTTCTCCATTGATATCTATGGGGGAACACATGCACGTGCACACAAAAACTCTGCTAGTGATTTTTGCCCTTTTAAGGGCTATTGGTAGTTTATTTATAGAATAGGATTTTTTTATTTTAAGGTGTTTTTTTTAAGGGGTATTTCTTCTTGTAATTTCTTTGTTATTTATTTATTTTTACTTTTTTAGTTTAGATTAGGTTTTTATTAAAATTTACAGGTAACTTTTTATTTTATTTGAAGGTAGTTTTTTGGGTAAATTTATGGGTATTTTAATTTGGGTTAAAGGGACAGTCAAGTCCAAAATAAACTTTTATGATTCAAATAGGGCATGTCATTTTAAACAACTTTCCAATTTACTTTTATTACCAAGTTTGCTTTTTCTCTTGGTATGCTCAGTTAAAATCTAAACCTAGGAGGTTCATATGCTAATTTCTTAGACCTTAAAGGCCGCCTCTAATCTGAATGCATTTTGACAGTTTTTCACCACTATAGGGCGTTAGTTGATGTGTTTTATATAGATAACATTGAGCTCACGCATGTGAAGTTACCTAGGAATCAGCACTGATTGGCTAAAATGCAAGTCTGTCAAAATAACTGAAATAAGGGGCAGTCTGCAGAGGTTTAGATACAAGGTAATTACAGAGGTAAAATGTGTATTATTATAACTGTGTTGATTATTCAAAACTGGAAAAACACAATTTATGCTTACCTGATAAATTTATTTCTCTTGCGGTGAATCCAGTCCACGGATCATCCATTACTTGTGGGATATTCTCATTCCCAACAGGAAGTTGCAAGAGGACACCCACAGCAGAGCTGTAATATAGCTCCTCCCCTAACTGTCATAGCCAGTCATTTTGACCGAAAACAAGCCGAGAAAGGAGGAACCATAGGGTGCAGTGGTTACTGTAGTTTACATTTAAAAATTACCTGCCTTAAAATGACAGGGCGGGCCGTGGACTGGATACACCACAAGAGAAATAAATTTATCAGGTAAGCATAAATTGTGTTTTCTCTTGTAAGGTGTATCCAGTCCACGGATCATCCATTACTTGTGGGATACCAATACCAAAGCTAAAGTACACGGATGAAGGGAGGGACAAGGCAGGAACTTAAATGGAAGAAACCACTGCCCGTAAAACCTTTCTCCCAAATATAGCCTCCGAAGAAGCAAAAGTATCAAATTTGTAAAATTTTGAAAAAATATGAAGCGAAGACCAAGTCGTCGCCTTGCAAATCTGATCAAAAGAAGCCTCATTTTTAAAGGCCCAAGTGGAAGCCACAGCTCTAGTGGAATGAGCTGTAATCCTTTCAGGAGGCTGCTGTCCAGCAGTCTCATAGGCTAAGCGGATTAAGCTTCTTAGTCAAAAAGAAAAAGAGGTTGCCGAAGCCTTTTGACCTCTCCTCTGTCCAGAGTAGACAACAAACAAAGCAGATGTTTGACGAAAATCTTTAGTAGCTTGTAAGTAAAACTTTAAAGCACGGACCACGTCCAGATTGTGTAACACAAGGATGGAACAACAATCTCTTGATTGATATTCTTGTTAGATACCACCTTAGGTAAGAACCCAGGTTTGGTACGCAGGACTACCTTATCCGTATGAAAAATCAGATAAGGAGAATCACATTGTAAGGCAGATAGCTCAGAGACTCTACGAGCCGAGGAAATAGCTACCAAAAAAAGAACTTTCCAAGATAAAAGCTTGATATCTATGGAATGAAGAGGTTCAAACGGAACTCCTTGAAGAACCTTAAGAACCAAGTTTAAGCTCCATGGTGGAGCAACAGGTTTAAACACAGGCTTGATTCTAACTAAAGCCTGACAAAATGCCTGAATGTCTGGAACATCTGCCAGATGCTTAACTAGCTGACAATCCTTTTTCCAAACCTTCTTGGAGAAAAGATAATATCCTAGCAATCCTGACCTTACTCCATGAGTAACCCTTGGATTCACACCAATAAAGATATCTACGCCATACCTTATGGTAAAATTTCCTGGTGACAGGCTTTCGTGCCTGTCTTAAGGTATCAATAACTGACTCGGAGAAGCCACGCTTTGATAAAATCAAGCGTTCAATCTCTAGGCAGTCAGCCTTAGAGAAATTAGATTTGGATGGTTGAAAGGACCCTGAAGTAGAAGGTCCTGTTTCAGAGGCAGAGACCATGGTGGAAAGGATGACATGTCCACTAGATCTGCATACCAGGTCCTGCGTGGCCACGTAGGTGCTATCAGAATCACTGATGCTCTCTCCGGCTTGATCTTGGCAATCAGTCGAGGGAGCAGAGGAAACGGCGGAAACACATAAAGCAGGTTGAAAGACCAGGGCGCTGCTAGAGCATCTATCAGTGTCGCCTTGGGATCCCTGGACCTGGATCCGTAACACGGAAGCTTGGCGTTCTGGCGAGACGCCATGAGATCCAGTTCTGGTTTGCCCCAACGATGAATCAGTTGTGCAAATACCTCCGGATGGAGTTCCCACTCTCCCGGATGAAAAGTCTGACGACTTAGAAAATCCGCCTCCCAGTGCTCTACACCTGGGATATGGATAGCTGATAGGTGGCAAGAGTGAATCTCTGCCCAGTGAATTATTTTTGAAACTTCCAACATCTCTAGGGAACTTCTCGTTCCCCCTTGATGGTTGATGTAAGCTACAGTCGTGATGTTGTCCGACTGAAATCTGATGTACCTCAGAGTTGCTAACTGAGCCAAGCCTGAAGAGCCTTGAATATCGCTCTTAGTTCCAGAATATTTAATGGAAGGAGAGACTCCTCCTGAGTCCATGATCCCTGAGCCTTCAGGGAGTTCCAGACTGCACCCCAACCTAGAAGGCTGGCATCTGTCGTAACAATTGTCCAATCTGGCCTGTGAAAGGTCATACCTTTGGACAGATGGACCCGAGATAGCCACCACAGAAGAGAATCCCTGGTCTCTTGGTCCAGATTCAGTTGAGGGGACAAATCTGTGTAATCCCCGTTCCACTGACTGAGCATGCATAGTTGCAGCGGTCTGAGATGTAAGCGTGCAAACAGCACTATGTCCATTGCCGCTACCATTAAGCCGATTACTTCCATACACTGAACCACCGAAGGGTGCGCAATGGAATGAAGAACCCGGCAGGAATTTAGAAGCTTTGATAACCTGGACTCCGTCAGGTGAATTTTCATTTCTACAGAATCTATCAGAGTCCCTAGAAAGGAAACTCTTGTGAGTGGGGATAGAGAAATATTTTCCTCGTTCACTTTCCACCCATGCGACCACAGAAATGCCAGTACTACGTCCGTATGAGACTTGGCAATTTGGAAGTTTGACGCCTGTATCAGGATGTTGTCTAAATAAGGGGCTACTGCTATGCCCCGCGGCCTTAGGACTGCCATAAGCGACCCTAGAACCTTTGTAAAGATTCTTGGGGCTGTAGCTAATCCCAAGGGAAGAGCTACAACTGGTAATGCCTGTCTTGAAAGGCAAACCTGAGAAACCGATGATGATCTTTGTGTATCGGAATGTGAAGATAAGCATCCTTTAGATCCACTGTAGTCATATATTGACCCTCCTGGATCAGTGGTAGGATGGTACGAATAGTTTCCATCTTGAACGACGGAACTTTGAGGAATTTGTTTAAGATCTTTAGATCCAAAATTGGTCTGAAGGTTCCCTCTTTTTTGGGAACCACAAACAGATTTGAGTAAAAACCCTTTCCCTGTTCCTCCTTTGGAACTGGATGGATCACTCCCATAACTAGGAGGTCTCGTACACAGTGTAAGAATGCCTCTCTCTTTATCTGGTGTGCAGATAATTGTGAAAGGTGAAATCTCCCTTTTGGGGGGGAAGCTTTGAAGTCCAGAAGATATCCCTGGGATATAATTTCCAACACCCAGGGATCCTGAACATCTTTTGCCCACGCCTGGGCAAAGAGTGTAAGTCTGCCCCCTACTAGATCCGTTCCCGGATAGGGGTCCGTTCCTTCATGCTGTCTTAGAGGCAGCAGCAGGCTTTTTTACCTGCTTACCTTTTTTCCAGGTCAGGTTTGGTCTCCAGACCGTCTTGGATTGAGCAAAAGTTCCCTCTTGTTTATTATTAGAGGAAGTTGATGCCGCACCTGCCTTGAAGTTTTGAAAGGCACGAAAATTAGACTGTTTGGCCCTAGATTTGGACCTGTCCTGAGGAAGGGCATGACCTTTTCCTCCAGTGATATCAGCAATAATCTCCTTCAACCAGGCCCGAATAGGGTCTGCCCCTTGAAGGGAATGTTAAGTAGCTTAGATTTTGAAGTCACGTCAGCTGACCATGATCTAAGCCATAGCGCTCTGCGCGCCTGTATAGCAAAACCAGAATTCTTAGCCGTTAGTTTAGTCAAATGAACAATGGCATCAGAATAAAAGAATTGGCTAGCTTAAGTGCTCTAAGTTTGCCAAGTATGTCATCCAATGGAGTCGCTACCTGTAAAGCCTCTTCCAGAGACTCAAACCAGTACGCCGCAGCAGCAGTGACAGGGGCAATGCATGCAAGGGGCTGTAGGATAAAACCTTGTTGAATAAATATTTTCTTAAGGTAACCTCTAATTTTTTATCCATTGGATCTAAAAAAAAAAACACAACTGTCCTCGACAGGGATAGCAGTACGCTTTACTAGAGTAGAAACTGCTCCCTCCAGCTTAGGGACTGTCTGCCATAAGTCCCGTGTGGTGGCGTCTATTGGAAACATTTTTCTAAAAATAGGAGGGGAAGAGAACGGCACACCTGGTCTATCCCATTCCTTATTAATAATTTCTGTAAACCTTTTAGGTATTTGGAAAAACATCAGTACACACCGGCACTGCAAAGTATTTATCCAGTCTACACAATTTCTCTGGCACTGCAATGGTATCACAGTCATTCAGAGCAGCTAAAACCTCCCTAAGCAACACGTGGAGGTGTTCAAGCTTAAATTTAAATGTAGAAATATTAGAATCAGGTATCTTTCCTGAGTCATTAACGTCACCTACTGAATGAAGCTCTCTTTCCTCAGCTTCTGCATATTGTGAGGCAGTATCAGACATGGTTCTTAAAGCGTCAGTATGCTCTGCATTTTGTCTCACCCCAGAGCTATCTCGCTTACCTCTAAGTTCAGGTAGTCTGGCTAATACCGCTGACAGTGTATTATCCATGACTGCCACCATGTCTTGTAAAGTAAACGATATGGGCGCCCTAGATGTATTTGGCGCCATTTGAGCGTGAGTCCCTTAAGCGGGAGTCAAAGGGTCTGACACGTGGGGAAAGTTAGTCGGCATAACTTCCCCCTCGTCAGATTCCTCTGGTGATAAATTTTTTAAAGACAGAAAATGATCTTTATAGCATAAAATGAAATCAGTACATTTGGTACACATTCTAAGAGGGGGTTCCAGCATGGCTTTTAAACATAATAAACAAGGAGTTTCTTCTATGTCAGACATGTTTATACAGAATAGCAATGAGACTAGCAAGCTTGGAAAACACTTTAAATCAAGTTAACAAGCAAATCTAAAAAACGGTACTGTGCCTTTAAGAGAAACAAATTTTGTCAGAATATGAAAAACAGTGAAAAAAAGCAGTAAATCAAACGAAATTTTTACAGTGTGTATAATAGGCTAACAGAGCATTGCACCCACTTGCAAATGGATGATTAACCCCTTAGTTCAAAAAACGGATCAAAAAAACGAAATAGACGTTTTTAACAGTCACAACCAACTGCCACAGCAAGCTGTGGCCCTACCTTCCCCAATAAACGACTTTGGAAAGCCTTTGGGCCCTTTAGAGATGTCCTATAGCATTCAGATGGCCTTTGAGGGAAGCTGGATGTCACAGTTCGTAATTTTAACTGCACCAACTGTAACTTTTATACTACAACAGTGGAAATTGTTTCTAGTCAAAATTTAAGCCAGCCATGTGGAAAAAACTAGGCCCCAATAAAGTTTTATCACCAAAGCATATATAAAAATGATTAAACATGCCAGCAAACATTTTATATTACAATATCATAAGGGTATTACCCCTGGGAGTAAGCATGATACCAGTCGTTATTAAATCACTGTATTCAGGCTTAACTTACATTAATCCGGTATCAGCAGCATTTTCTAGTGTTTTCCATCTCTAGAAAAAATTATAACTGCACATACCTGATAGCAGAATAAACTGCACGCCATTCTCTCGCTGAAGTTACCTCATCTGTGTAATCCCCTCAGACATATGTGAGAACAGCAATGGATCTTAGTTACAACCTGATAAGATCATAGAAACCTCAGGCAGATTCTTCTTCTATTTAGTGCCTGAGATAAAATAGCACAACTCCGGTACTATTTAAAAATAACAAACCTTTGATTGAAGAAAATAAACTAGCTATATTTAACCACTCTCTCCTACAACGTCCTTGCTTGTTGAGAGTTGCAAGAGAATGACTGGCTATGACAGTTAGGGGAGGAGCTATATTACAGCTCTGCTGTGGGTGTCCTCTTGCAACTTCCTGTTGGGAATGAGAATATCCCACAAGTAATGGATGATCCGTGGACTGGATACACCTTACAAGAGAAATAAATAATAAAGGGATTATCTATCTTTTTAAACAACAACATTTTTTGGTGTTGACTGTCCCTTTACGTTAGGAGGTGTTAGGTTAGGGGGTTTAGATGAAAGTTTATTACTTTTGAGTTATGGGGGTGGCGGTTTAAAGGTTAATAGATTGTTTAGATACTTTGCGATGTGGGTGGATGGCAGTTTAGGGGTTAATAGAATATTTAGATACTTTGTGATTTGGGGGGATGGCGGTTTAGGGGTTAATAGATTATTTAGATTCTTTGCGATGTGGGGGATGGCGGTTTAGGGGTTAATACGTTTAATTAGTGTTTGTTATGTGGGGGGGTGGCAGTTTAGAGGTTAATACTTTTAATTATTGTTTGTGATGTAAGGGGATGGTGATTTAGGGGTTAATACTTTTACCTAGTGTTTGTGATGTGGGGGGATGGTGGATTAGGGGTTATAAAGCTAATGGATTATGGTAGGGTGTTAGTTTTTTTCACATTTTATGTTGTTTTCACAAGTAGGGTGTTTTTCCACCTTTTTTTCTCCATTGATTTTTTTTATGGGGGAACACATGCACATGCACTTGAAAACTCTGCTGAGATTTTTGCCCTGGCAGGTTTTTTTTGTAAATGGTAGGATTTTTTTTTAGTTTTTGAAATCTAAATTTTTTTTCAGTAATGGAAGATTTTGTTTTTTTAGGTAAGATTAGGTTTTAATTTCATTTTCCAGGTAAGTTTTTATTTTATTTTAAGGTAGTTAGGAGTTTTTTGGTACATTTATGGGTATTCATTTGGGTTAACTTGGGGGGGGGGGGTTAGGTTAGGTGTTTTTAGATGATTTAGTTTATTACTTTGCATTGTGGGGGATGACAGTTTAGGGGTTATTATTATGACATTTTTCTATTTTAGGGGTTATTATTATTTAGGGACTTATGGTAGGGTGTTAGTTTTCTCACATTTTATGTTGTTTTTGTGAGTATGGTGAACTTTTTTTCCCCCTTGATATCTAGCGATTTTTGCACTTTCGGGCTACCACTAGCGCAAAGGGAAACCCTGCAATGTAATGCCAGGAATTGAATGCATTCAAAGTGCATCTTGTGGGGAAGGAGATGTCTGTTCCCTCATAATAGAGATCCCCCATGTTTATAAAACCCCCCACTTTGGGTGAGAATCTGTCAAACAAAAAAGGAGGAAACAAATAGAGTGGGCAGTAGAAGGGTATGGGCCATAGATTTTTTGTGTCTAAGGAGTTTCCAGAAGTTTTAGCAGGTCTTAACTATTTGGTTAGAGATGCCTAAGTCAACTTTGAACCGCCACACTGCAACATGAGACAACATGACAGCTTTATAGTAACAATGAACATTTGGTATAGATAATCCACCATATTTTAGAGGGGTCTGAATAAGTTTTAAGGAAGTCCTGGGTGGTTTGTGCACCGAGATATAAGATGTAAAAATAGTCTGAAACTGATTGAGGCAATGCATTGGAGTCTTTATAACAGGAGACCTCCTAGAAGCTCTACTTCAAGATGAAAGCTTTAAACTCTTTTAACAAATGATCAAAATTATCATAGCAGACAACCTTGGGGTCATGAGAGAGGAACACCCCCAAATGCTTCACTCCAACTATAGACAACTTAAAGGGGTAAAGCTTATGACATTTTTCTATTTTGTGCCAGAGAGAAGCCAATAGCATGTGCTTCAGTTTTAGCGAAGTTAATTTTATAGAATGATAAGTTCACAAAATTAGTCAGCGTATGAAACAACACTTGCAAGGATTCTTTAGGTTCCGTTGGTAAGACTGTCAAGTCATCTGCAAAGAGGGCAAGTTTATATAAAGTATCATGAATTAATAATAATTGTATGTGTCTAATCGTGCTGCTAAAGGCTCAATAACAAGCACAGATAAATGAAATGGGGATAGAGGGCATCCTTGCCATGTCCTATTTTATATGGGGATGGGACATGGGGCAAACCCCACTCCCCTCACTGTAGTAAAAAGGTTGGAGAATAAAGTGGGGAGTACATTTTAATAAAGCCAGTCGGTAGACTAAACACCCTTAACACCTTACACATATAGTTCCACTGTACCCTGTCAAATGCTTTCTCAGCATCTAGAGACATGGTGACTAGTGGGACTCCCAGACTTGCAGTTCAGCAATTGCTTAGTTTTATCAGAACCCTGTCTTTTAGGTGTGAAACCTACTTGGTCCCAGTATATTATCTCAGTCAGGTCTCTTGCCAGTCATGGGCCAAGTTGAAAATTCTTACTAAAATGCCCCCAAAGAGTATTACAAGTTTCTTGTAAAACAATGCTGAGTGCACATCAAGACCTGGTGATTTGTGCAATTATAATTTTTTGTTTGGGTCCACATACCAGGCTGCTTGAGTAAGTGCTCCATTGTTGATTTTGTGCCACTCCTCTGAGGCACGCAGTCAGTACACCTCCGAAGACAGCCAGTTGACCTCACGGTACCACTCTTGTAGTGATCACTACAGGCGAAGCAGTCCTCCTTCGTAAGAACACTGATTGTGCCAGGGCTGTTTCAGGATACATGGTAATGAGCACAGACCTCTCAATCAGTGCTAACACACTTTTTGTATAAAAACAGAGCTATAAGAAAGCGCGTCCGCTCAGTTTAACAGCTAGCTCCGCCCCCTCATCATCATTTTGACAACCATTTTAACAACTATTAGCCTGTCAAAAAATCATAACTGGTTTCAGAGTAAATTTACCCTTCAAAGTCATTTGCAAGTTTCTACAGAATTCACTGTTAAAGTAATGAATATTTTTGTAGATACATTATTTGAAAAGCTTTTGTAAATAATTATCAACCCTTAAGATGGTTAATAATAGTTATTATTTATCATCCACTGTTTATTATTTAATGTTGAGGCCTGCACTCTAAATACTTTGAGTTCCTTCGGGTGGTGAAGTATAAATATTTCTATTAAACAAACATTTAGTGCTCTTGTGACTTCAGTGAGTTTTAAACATTCTCTTTTTCTACTGCTGACTGACTATATGCTTCTGTAATATGGAACCAATCCAAGCAAATTAGCCGCAAAGATGAAACAAATAAAGCTTTTCCGTGCACATATTTTAATATGATCTGGTGAATATCATTACCCTACTCTGTAATATGCATAACGCATGTGATCAGTGATCACCACTTTACATAAACAGGTTGGTGACTGATGATGACATAATACTATCCAGCAGACCTGACTGATAAACCTTCATATATTAAATGATTAATTCAAAAATAATATAAAAACTATATGTCAAAAATCTGTTGAACCATTTCATTTGTACTAATGTATACTTTTTATAATATTACTTGGACTACTTGCAATAGCCAGATAAACATTCTTTACATTATTGTATTACAGGTAATTATCTTCATAAACATACTCATATGCATCTGTAGGGTAAAGTGTTTAGAAAAAAGAGTTAGAACAAGAAAATAATACAAAATACAATCATGATTTTTAAAATATAAATGGAATATAATAGAAAATGTTATTAAAAAGAAATGTTCCTAAATGCACTGCTGTATACAAAATATGAAGTCTAAACAAAGTTATTTAGAATTCTATGACAGCAGTGTCTGCAACAATGTATAATATTGCTACAAACATTGTTGCAAACACTACTGCCATATAGTGTTAAAGACACATGCCTAACTAGGGCCTAGTTTCCATTAAGCTGGAAATGTTTGGAAACAGGTGGTAAAAACATTTATCTCTATTAAATCCTATGGGGAATTTTAAGTTGCCACCAGTTTAAAAACTTTACCACCTCAATGGAAACTAGGCCTAGGTTTGCTCTTCAACAGAAGATACCAAAAGAACAAAGCAAATTGGGTAATAGAAGTAAATTAACTTTTATTATCACATATGATTAATTATCTCTGTCGAATGAGCCGTAAAGCACTAGTTAGAGCTGAATACATTGGATGAGGCAATGAAAAAAGTCAGGTATGTGCAGCTACCAATGAGCAGCAATGCACTACTGGGAGCTAGCTAAATACTTTGGATGAGGCAATGAAAAAAGTCAGGTGTGTGCAGCTACCAATAATCAGCTAGATCCTAGTAGAGCATTGCTGCTCAAGAGTCTACCTAGGTATGCTTTTCATCAAAGGATACCAAAAGAACAAAGCAACTTAGCTAAAAGAAGTAAATTGGAAAGTTGTTTAAAATTGTATGTGAATTACAAATGACAAATTTAGGGTTCCATGAGTGTTAAGTACATATCATAATAGACGTAAGTTTCATATAACGTTGATTCGATTAAACTAGGCTATCCAGATACAGAACTATCCCGCTCATCTGTTGAAGTGAATATGGGATTACAGGGAAGTAGAGCTTGGTTGGATCAGTCACAGGGGGCACAGGTAGCACTATACTGATTGTCACTGGTGATAACAATGGGAACTTTTGTTTGTGCAGGCAAGGTGGGCTCTTGACAATGGGTGTGTAGGTCCCAACTCAGTGTCACATGAGGAATTCTATAAAGGGGCATTACAAGGCACACTAATACCTGGCAGTCCAGTATAGTTATGGACAGGCACCTCTCAGCTGTATATATATATATTTTTTTTTCAATCAAATATACTGGCTAATGTCTTTGCATACATGGCCATTTGTTGATATTGTTTATAATGGCTGACATTGGCTATATACATTTTTGTATTAATTGTCATCTTAATAAAGAGGTTGTACTCATACCTATAACATAAGTAACAGTGTTAAAAGAGACATTGTACCCTAAACATTCCATCAGACCTATAAAAGAACTACATCTAAACATGCTAAAAAAATGCAGAAAAAAATGTAACTTTTAAATTAAAACTAATAAAGTTGTATCAGTTATGTACTTCCTACTAATGCTAACCGGCTGGTAATTGGTAAAGAGAAAAACACCTTTGTTAAACTAACAAGCCTGACAGGAAAACAGTTGCTTCTTTTTTTTGAGCAAGAAATAAATAAATAAAATACTGAAATATTTATATGATCTCTTTTAGATACAATGAATAAAAAATTATGTCCGATCTTCTTTTAAGATTGTACATTTTCTTTAAGGCTGCTATGCAGTCTAGGGCAGAAAATGAGTATCATATAGTACAGTGTTTCTCAATTCCAGTCCTTAGGACCCTTAACAGGCCAGATATTCATTATATCTTAACTAGAGCACAGGTGAAATAATCATCTGATCAGTAACCATAGTTACTAACCTGCTCTCACCCTTCAGATGATTATTTAGTTAAGATATAATGAAATTCTGGCCTGTTAAGGGTCCTGAAGACTGGATGTGAGAAACACTGATATAGCATATAAAGATTTTTTATAAACTTTTTTTCTCTATAAAAAATAATGTACATAGGGTTAGATTACACATGGATTTCAAGTTAAATCAATAGCCATCCTAGTCCTGCTTTCATATTACAAGTTGAAAGTGAGTTATTGCTTATGAGCATTGCTAGCTGATCTTGTTACTAGCTGTTGCATTGGTCACTTCCCACAATTAAAGATGTTAATAACAGGAACTCCCAGTAATTAAATGAAAATGTATGACAAAATACCATAGATAATCAAAGAGATACTGTAGTAATGTTACCTGTGCCATATGTTTGATTAATATTACGATTTTTTTAGATTTGTAGTAAAATAACCATTAGTGTTTATTGTTTTAAATCATTTTCTTATACTTTTTTTTTAAGGAATCACAGATTGTGCATATTTCTAGGTATTTAGTCTTAACAATCTGTATTAATTCCATCCTTCTATTTTTGTTATATATTCCCCAATGCACTGCACTACAGATTAGTTGGCCCTTTAATAAAAGATCATTATAAAAGATAATTATAATTAATCACCCAATTTGCTACATTCAACGTGCGAGTGTGCATGATGGAGATAAATATTGAAAGTATGCAGAGAAATAGGAAAGTTGTATTAGGCAAGAATTTCCTGTTTTTTTTCTTTAGGAACAATTACCTTTAAAGTTTATATAAAAACCGAGCTGCAATGTGTGCAAGAATATCCACTAATTGTTCTATTTTTATTCGCCTATAAAGGTACTGTTCCTGAGCAGAAGATTTCACAAAGTGTTTTTAGATTTTCAGTTAGAATATGTTATAATTTTTTATACTAAATCATCCTTTATTGTATACAGGAATTTAGCAAATAAAGGCCAAGACCTAACTGAAGACACTTTTGGTAATGATATTGCCACAGCATAAACACTGTCTTGTCAATAGCCGCTAAAACACTCCAGCTATCCAAAATGTAGGTGGTTGAAACACTGCAGCAGTCTTTCTATAACAGAGAAAGCTATTATTTTTCATAGAAGCCAATATAACATTACAGTAATAATATCTTGACTGCATTACTCCTGCTGACCCATTTTTTGGTAGCGAGATCTAAAAGAAATTGTTGAACTGATTTCAACAGTTGTACAGCAGTTTTCAGAGAGTGGAGGATCAAAAAGAAAGGCTTCTCAAAACTGAATTCACCACCTGACCTTTTCAAATAGCCACTAAATCTAACTCTTAGGCATTGTACACATCAGTTTACCCCCCTCTATGCAAATCCTTACCAAACCGCATCATCAAAGCTTCATGCCACTTTAAAACCTGTTTTAGTAACAACAACAAAACCTAAAAAAATCCAAAACTAATTAAAAAAAAAACTAAACCATCTCCCTTTAAAGTGACCCTTAAATTTTACTTATTTGAAATGAGCAATAAACATTACTTACTTTGTGCTTTGCCCCACACTCCGTAGTCCAGAGACAAAAAAGCAAACCTAGGTTTTCAAAATGCTGCAAATTGCCTAAACCAGCTATTTGATATGCAGCATTTGTTGGTTATGGAATTTGCTTTTTGGCACTTTTTGGAGAGCACAATTTTTATGGTAGATTCTTTTTTTCAAGCCAGGAGCATCATGCCCTCTTCTTCAAAAAAATATTGTCCTGTCAACCAATCAGCACAAGCTCATTGTTTAAGTTTGCGCTTCCTACTCTTCTGATTAGCTGGAAAGAAATAGGATAAGAATGAGGAAGGGACTGGAACAGGGTAGCAATAGTGTCCAGGCTTTCAGCAAGGCCTCTCCTCTTCATCATTTAGCCCAGACAATATAGAAACATTAATATACAGCTTTTATAGTATAATACACAAGGCACAGTAATAATTATTTAAGTGTCATTCTTTTAAAACAAATAGAGATCATATGAAGCACAGAGAAGTTTAGGACTCCACATAATAATCTAGTCTTCATAAGGATTTAGATACTCTTACAAAATACATTTTTTTAAAAACATATTTTTATTGAGAGTAACACACATGAAGAGTCATAATTACATCAGATATTATGATAACAGAAGAATCAAGCCCCAACACATTTGGGCACATTGTCATATATTAGTCTTTCAACACAACTTTAGTTCAGATGTTTTTCACATACAGATGCCATGCACCTTTCTCATATGTGCTTATCTCATTCTTATCCTTTGTATTTTATAACACTCCCCCCACTCCCACCCCCCTAGCCCCAAAAACTCCACCCCAACTGTCAAAACTCCCTCCCCTACGCTGTAGTCCTAAACCTAGAGCTCCCTCTCAGGTAGCTCTTTAAGAGTCCTCTTAGTTAACAGCGTGAAGAGGGGAAAGAGAAAGAAGAAGAAGAAGGGAGAAGAAGAAAAAAAAAAAAAGGGAGAAGAAAGGGTGTTATTGTCTCTCTTGTCTCCTTCTCCTCCCGTGAGCTTTAGGGGTTCCTAGGATAAAGTATGTGTGCCCACTTGCCTCTCAAGGAGTTCTCCAAAAAAAATCTCAGAGTGTTGGAACGGTAGTAAAATCTGTCTCTGAATCTGAAGTTCAAAGGTCAAAATAAGTCTGCACCATTTCCTTAGAAACAGATTAAGCCTGTTACCGACATCTACCCTGGTGTCTACCTGCTCTATAAATAAGTGCGTTTTCAAGATGTTATGAAAGTATGCTATAGTAGGTCTTGTTCTCTTGGTCTAATGGTTTAGGATACATTTTCGTGCGAGTAAGATAGTCAGGGTCAGTTCCAAGTCACAATGCTTATATTGAGCACCCCAATTTAGAAACAGGACATCCGTGGAATTGAGCGAAATCGGGACCTTCAATTTCTTGTTGATCCAGTATTGTAATTGGTGCCAGAATTGCCTTATCACTGGGCAATCCCATATGCAGGGTAACAGACCCGGGGCTTCCGTGGAACATTTAGAACATTTATTAGGACAAGTAGGTATCCACTTGACCAGTCTTTTAGGGGTCCTGTAAGCTCTATGTAAAAATTTGGTTTGGGTTTCCCTGAGATTCACAGAAAGAGTCGGCTTTCTAACTTTCTCCAGTGCTCCCAGGCCTCCTCCACTGTAACCCCCGGGACCCCTTCTCTCTCCCATCCCACCACGGCAGACGACTGTATTTTCAACAGTCTTTCCTGTAGAAAGGTTTGATAGATCTCTGATAGAGAGAATCTGCCCATCCTATAAAGGGATTGTGTAAGTCGAAAAGGCGAACCATCCCAGAAATCCGGGTTATCTCTAATCAGCGTGTTCAGATAGTGACGCCCCTGCAAATAGGCATAAAAGTGGGTATTCGTAAGATTAAACTCCCTTTGCAGCATAGAAAAGGATTTCACCGACCGAGTTAGAGGTTCCAGCAAAGATCCCACCGATTTCAGACCCAGCTTCTCCCAGTAATCAAAGGGCTTCATATCTATGCCTGCTGGGAAATCCAGATTATTGTGGAGGGGAAGAAAGACCGAGCTATGACAACTTTTTTTCAAAAATTTATGTGCCTGGTGCCAGGCTCTTAATGGGTCACGGTATAGCAAGTTCATGCCCACTAGTTTAGCCGCTCCCGATTTTGCCATGTGTGGCAGATATGCTAGGGAGATACCCCCAAGAGCAGCACGTTCCAAGCTGGGTCTGTAAAAATGTTGCGTATCTACCAGCCAGTCCAAAACCAAGCGGACCAGGACAGCCCAGTTGTAAAGCTTAAAGTCCGGCAGGGAGAGACCCCCTTTCAGGTATGGCATGGATAGTTTATCTGCCGATATTCGAGGTTTGCCCCCCCTCCAGACAAAGAATCGTGTTGCCGCATTCAATAGCTTCATATCTGATTTTGTCAATAACAGCGGCAGCATGAGTAGCGGGTATAGGAGGCGAGGAAGAACTACCATCTTCACTAAGCTAATCCTACCTGCCAGCGACAAAGGAAGGGACTTCCAGCTTCTCATCAGGCTACATAGCCTGGCACACAGGGGAGTTAAATTCATAGAGTATATCTTATTGGGATTGACAGGAATGTGGATTCCAAGATATGTTAGACTCTGGGAGGCCGGTACTAATGGATAGTCATGCACACTGCCTTTTTTCTTATTTAACCACAAGATCTCTGATTTTTGCATATTGACCTTGTACCCCGAGAAGGAGACAAAGTCACTTAGAGTTTGCAGAATCGGAGGGATATGCAGTGTCGGATCCTGCACAAACAACATCATGTTGTCTGCATATAGTGCCAACTGTTGGGGGACCCCTGCCATATTGATACCTGGGAAAACTTGGCGCAGCTTTATTGCCAGCGGCTCCAGAGCCATATTGAATAGCAGCGGCGACAGGGGGCAGCCTTGTCTAGTGCCTCGTCCCAGAGTCACATTGTGGGAGAATGTGTTGTTTACACATATGTTAGCAACGGGGGAGGAGTATAAGTTTTTAAGGAAAGATGTAAAGGGACCTGAGATGTTGAATTTGGCCATAGTTTGAAACAAGTGGCTCCACTCTACCCTATCAAAGGCTTTTTCTGCGTCCAAGGACAGCAGAAAGGCCTCTGGGAGCGTTTTATCCAAGCGATTGTGATTTTTATTCCAAAAGAAACGAGTGAATTGCAGCACTCGGCGGATATTAACCACTGATGCTCTCGCATGCATGAAGCCAGTTTGATCTTCATGGATTAACTCTGATAAGATGAATTTAAGGCGTTCTGCTAGTAGCTTCGTAAGAATCTTATAGTCTGCATTGAGTAGTGATATCGGCCTATAAGACTCAGGGAAAAGAGTGTCTTTTCCCGCCTTAGGGATGAGGGTAATATACGCTGCTGAAAATGAACTGGATGGTGTATCGGCCTCCGAAAAGTATTTCGCGAACAGGTCCGTTAAGACTGGGACTACCTGTGGTTTCAACATACGATAAAACTCAATAGGCAGCCCATCCGGGCCGGTTGCTTTGCCCAGGGCTAGCGATGAAATCGTTTTACCCACTTCCTACCTAGAGATAGGGGCATTCAGTTTGTCCAACTGATCGTCTGAGATCTGTGGTAAGTGAACGGAGCTCCAGAAATCTCTCAGGACCTCATCGGGACAGTTTTGGTCACTGGTGTAAAGCCGAGAGTAGTAAGAGGCAAATGCCTCCGCTATTCTCTTGGGTTCTCTGACCACCTTGTCTCCCTCCCTGAGGGCAGGTATAAAGCGTTTCGAGGTTTTTAGATTGACCAAGGAAGCCAACAACCTACCCGACCTATCACCATACCTGTAGTATTTACCTCTGGTCCTTAAAAGGGTCTGAGATGTCTGATAGGCCAGAAGCGCGTCATATTGATTTTTGACAGCAATGTATTTTTGGTGATGCAACCTCGTGGGCCCATTATGATAGGTTAGATAGGCGGCGGCCAAGTCATTTCTGAGTGCTTCCAATCTATCTGCATGTACTTTCCTTTTGCGTGAAAGAAAGGCTAAAATGTTCCCTGCAAGCACCAACTTCGCAGTTTGCCAGAAGAGTTTGGGCGTTGCAAGATGCTGCGCATTGGTAGAGTGGAAATCATCCCAACTTTTAATCATGTACTGTTGGAACTCTTGGGATGTGATTAGGTATTGTGGGAACCTGAGAGTTCGCCTCTCACTTGGCGGATCTACAGCGTCGATGAAAAGCCCCACGGGGGCGTGGTCAGACACCATTACCTCTCCTATCTTGGTATCTATGATCCGAGGGATCAAAGAGTTGGAGGTCAGAAACATGTCAATGCGGGGCATTGTGGGCAGAGCCCGGGAAACACAGGTATAATCCCTTCCATCCGGGTTTAGCTTGCGCCAGATATCAACAACATCCAGTGAGGAAGTTAGAGCTTGAAATATTTCCAATTCAAATTTACCATCCGACTTAACATGCATTCCAGTAGTGGCCCTAGAGGTGTCCCTAAGCCTGTCACACTGCGGGTTGGGAGCCAAGTTAAAATCCCCTCCAATGATGAGGGCAGAGCCCAAAAAGGGAGTCAGGACTCCAATCAAATTTTCCCAGAACGTCCTATCCCTCTGATTGGGGGCATAAACATTGCATAAAACATATTTTTTATTGGCTATTGTGGTCTGTACAACAATGTATTGGCCATCTGGGTCTTTGGTCACTACCGTGACTGTGAGTTCTAGCTTTTTCCCAAATAAAATTGCAACACCCCGGCTGGCACTCTTGTATGAGGCAAAATCAGCTCTTCCTACCCAGTCTCTCTCTAGCTTAGCATGCTCAATGTCATTCAGGTGCGTCTCTTGCAAGAACGCGACATCTGCTCTTTTTTTCCTCAATTGAGTAAGTATGGTCTTTCTCTTTACGGGGGAGTGGATACCCCCCACATTCCAGGAGTATATATTAAATTATAGTATTAAATAAGATACCTCGAGAGAGAAAGAGAGACAAAAAAAAAAAAGGGGGGGGGGAGGGAAGAGGGGGAGGGTAGAGATTCTTCACGCTGTTACATAACTCTTGATAGAATCCTATTCCCCAATGTAATACAGGTTCTCGTATGCTGCAAAAAACATCCTATATCAATGAGCAGTTTGCTACAACCTAGCATGCTTAACATACATTTTACACCAAATCTAAAGAGCCCACGCTGTAGGTCCTGGGGAAGGCTATCCCAACCCCCAAGTAGTGGTTGCAGTTGTAACCCAGATAGACCAGTGGGTGACCATCCTACCAGATTCCCAACCATATAACACCATGCTCCCTGAGTGACCCTTACACAACATAATGGGTTTAACATACAATATTCAGTGATCTGAGAAAACATGGACATAAGATGGGTAAACGTCAACAGAGTAAACATAGCATAAGGAAGGAAGCCCGTGCTATTGGGCCTTGGTCTCGGTATGGATACTATAAGTAATTTCAAGAACTCAAACATTAAACTTATATACAGTCTAAACTCATCAGGTGTCAGCAGATTTGCCCAGAGATTAGGCAACAGTTTTCTGGTTTCGGGCTGCTGTAGCCATTGAAAGCATTGTATTAAAGAAAGCGTAAACATTACAAGTATGTCAGAATCTCTCAACCCTCCCCACCCCTTGCTCTGCCTGGGCTCCTTCCTCCATATTCTATATCTAGAAATGCCTGCGCTGTTTCTGGTGAGTCAAAGAATTTGGGCCCCCTCGGGGTTGAGATTTTCAATTTGGCAGGGTACAGCAAGTAAGCCTGTCTACCCTCACGATGTAATCTGGAGCATAGCGCAGAGAATTCTCTACGCCTCTTCATCAGGTCTACCGAATAGTCCTGAAACAGCAGGAGCCTGGAGTTATCATAGGTTAGATTCTATACTTTCCTATATGCCCTTAAAATTGTAAGTTTAGTTTGGAAGTGGAGGAACTTTATCATTATTGGACGGTCCTGAGCTTCACGATCCATGGCGGGTCTTTCTGGGCCTACTCTGTGTGCCCTTTCAACACTCCCCACTAACCTTTCAGTTGGGATATCTAGCAGTGACGGTAGAACAGTCTCCACAAATTTTAAAATCTCTGTAGGTTAAATCGATTCAGGGAGCCCCAGTAGGCGAACATTATTGCGCCTCGAGCGATTCTCAAGGTCATCAATTTTTTGCTGCAAAGCTAAGGAGTGTTTTTATAGGGCCTCTAATTTACTAGTGGTAGCAACCTGGGTGTCTTCAAGGTCAGAGATCCTGGTTTCCGCTTCAGTTACTCTAGTGGAGAATTTGGGCAAAAACAGGGTCGAAATCTGCTTAACTATTGGGTGTGGGTCAAGTAAAGTGTGATCTTGTTGAACCTCATAAGAGGGTCCCTGACTTACAGCTTCTGATCCCTGTTAGGTTCTGCGCTCTGCATTCTTATTGCGGTTCGCCATTGGGTCCTGTATAAGATAATTCTCCATGCACACACACAACTATGTTTTAAAATATGTTATACATCAGATTCCTTACCAAAAGAACAGCAAATTTGTGAAGGTCACACTAAATGCAGCCTCCCCAGTGTAACCTATGATATAGGAGCAGAAGGGAGGTTAGGTCTGTACGTTTATACTGTGAGAAAAATCTCTTAGGCTCAAACTTATTTCTACCCCAAATACAAGGATGAACAAATCACCAGTTCAGAGAGTGCAGTAAGCCTGTAGAGAGAAAAAGGAGGGTTAGTCACATCAATACTATTAAAAGCAGTTGTCACATAGAGTTCCCTCTCAGCCTTCTTCCACTCACGTGGCCCTAGGGCCACTGCTGTGAGTAATGGTCACAGTTCGTACTGAGCAGTGTGGGCCCTGTAGAGAATAATATATCACAAGCCGTGAGCAGAGAAGTTAATCTTTAAGTGGCCAAGAAAGGTTATGTTCCACCACGCCAATATTCTGTTAACCTCACAGGCACCAGCAGTCACTTAGCCTGATAGTCCTTAGGGAGTAGTGTAAAAACAAAGCTTGCTCTTTCTAGTATGTGCACAAGCAGGGTTCTGCAGCAACAAATAAATAGATGCACTGCAATTCAGCCTTAGTACAATCGCTCCCTGAAGTAGGGACTTCAATGATATGGAGGAAAAAGAAAAGAAAAATGGGGTTGGAGGCCGCCCCACGTGTCTGTTCCACAGGTGTATAGGTTAGTCCTGTGTCACCTGGGTATGTGTGTCCACTCCTCTGGCACCACCGAAGAAAGCGGCACCCGTTTCAGCTATAGTAGATAACTGCAGACACTCCTCCCAGCCGGTTCACTGTGTCCGCTTCACACAGCAGTTGTGTGCACAGCTCCTTCCCTCTCCGTCTCAGCCCGCCAAGATGGCCGCTGCTGCTCCCGCCAAGAGAGCCGTCCGACTCCAGGGTACTTCTCGGACCTCCGTGGGGGAAGATGGTAGATTACCGCCTCTTCAGTGCCCAGACACGATGACTGTCAAGGGCAGTGAGGCTCGGGCAAAGTTTAAGGCTGAAGCCTATACAAAACACTCAAGTTAGATGTATTGGGCACGGAGCTTCACACTCGCGCTGCTGCTCTTAAGCCCACCCCACCGGAAGTCTTCAAAATACATTTTAACTAATCCACTTTAAATTAGACTGAAAGAAATCTACTAGGGCATTAAATTAAATGTATTACATCTTAATAATTTATAAAGTATTAAAAGGATATATTTTAAAGTTTGTGTTGACTGCCATTCAATAGGTGAATATTGGCATCTACCATAGAATGCCTGAATACACATAGGGCAAAGTTCCAAGCCAGGAGCTGCTTTATATATATATCAGTTGCAAGCTCAAATGACCGATTGGAGCATTCGCCTCTTAATAAATCTTACCCTTAAACTAAAAACTCAAAATGGCGACACAAATTATCACCACATCAATATTAAAGTAACTTTTTAAAACATACGAGAAGCATATTTTTCTTATATTTTAAGTTGGTATAAAAGATTGTAGAGAAATTAAATACCCACTGAAGAAATTGATTTTGGCAGTATATCATAGCCTTTTGTTAAATGTTTTACAATTTGGTATTTTAATATTATTATTATTATTATACTTTATTTATGAAGCGCCAACATATTCCGCGCTGCGGAATATGTTGGCGCTTCATAAATAAAGTATAATAATAATAATAAAACCTTTTTATTTTTTAAAGGAATTGATTTATATCTTGACTTAAAGGGACATTAAACTCAATTTTTTTCTTTCGTGATTCAGATAGAGAATACAATTTTAAACAACTTTCTAATTTACTTCTATTATCTAATTTGCTTCATTCTCTTGTTATTCTTTCCTTAAAAGCATATCTAGATAGGCTCAGTAGCTTCTGATTGGTGTCTGCACATAGATGCCTCATGTGATTGGCTCACCAGTGTGCATTGCTATTTCTTTAACAAAGGATATCTAAAGATTGCAGCAAATTAGATAATAGAAGTAAATTGGAATGTTGTTTAAAATCATATTCTCTATCTGAATCATGAAAGAAAAATTTGGGGTTTAGTGGCCCTTTAAGAAACAACTTTGATTTTGAATTTGATGTAGTTTTATATCAACCAATCAAAATATATACTGCACACTAGCTTCATAGTGATTATTTTTGAGTTATGCCAATTTTTCCATGGGTGTTACATTTACCGAAACAGCCAGAGATCATATGAAACTGTATCTCAAAGTTAAACGTGGTTAATAAGGACCAACATGACCTTTTCACCTTAAAAGCGGATGACAAATTTTATGATATTTCTACGTGAAGCACTTTTAGTGAAACCAGCTCAAACATCTTCTTTAAAACACATCTAAAATTCAAATCTCACTTTGATTCATGTTACTTAGGCCAGTGCAAAGCAAGGAGAAAATTAAATATAATCTTCATTTCTTAATCATGTCATTACGTTTCTTTTGTCTTACCAAGGTTTTGTGCTCTGCTCCAGTCTGTTTACATTTCAAATACCCTTCTCTTTTTCTTTCAAAGTCAATGCTTCTGGTTTGCTAACATAATTAAGCAATGTCACTCACTTCCAATGGCTCATGAAAAAAATATAAATCGCCCGGCTAGGCTAAATAAAATGACAGCATTTATGTTTCCTTAGCAATGACTATATGTCTAGAGAAGCATATTTCATTTTTGCTTATACATTAGCAACCTTCACATTTACTGAAACTTTCTGGTGACCATATTTTCAAGTTCAGGAGACAATTGAAATCATTCCAACGTATCAACAGGCAGCAAAGTAATTGCTTTTAATACATTTGATTATTTTATTCCAAATAAAATTCTGCTGTCCATCGTACTGAATTCCAATATATGTTTAATTCTAATTCAGTTTTTAATTATTTCCATAAGAATTAAAATGAGGCAATTATTTGTGGTTGCGTTTAAACATAATGATTAATTAGTTTTATTGTGTCTGTGTATCTCAGTGTACGTTACTTTTTTTCATGTTGGAGCTTTTTTCATTGCAGTATAAATATGTGACAGATTGGATTTTTGTACTTTTATGTTGGAAGGCATTCTGCATACACGATAAGGTGATAAATAATTAAATACATTGATTCATGGAATAACAAGGATTCATTTAAAACATATACAGAGGAAATGTAGATGCAAAAAAAAAGAGCAATAATTATTTAATTCAAGAACTATGATGGTGCTTATTAAGTTGCATTAATGTCTAGATCAATTGTACTGTGCACAATATGTTTTATGAATGAGCACTGCTTAGGCATAAAATGCCTGGATCTCTGTTCACTTTTTTATTTTTATATCTAATGAATTATATATGATACCTATAAATAAAATGAAAAACTAAAGTAAAAAATAAATTTTCATGATTTAGATAGAACATGCAATTTTCTTTCCAATTCACTTCCATTATCTTTTTATACGCACACATTCAGAAGCACCAGCTCCTACTGAGTATGTGCAAAAATTCACAGACTTATGGGGTAGATTTAACAAAGGTTGAGCAAATATGATTTGCTGTAGGGTATCATGTCCGCTCTACCTCGCTAAATGCAGACAGCATACGCTATCGGCATTTAACATTGCACAAGCATTTACTGTAAAATTATTTTGCAATGCCGCCCTCTGCTCACAGGTGGCCAATCGTTTGCTAGCAGGGGCCATCAATCATCCCTTAAAGGTGGCCGAGAAGTGAAGGAGCGCTGCTTCTTAACTCCCATTTCAGACGGACTTGAAACGATGGGGCTCCGAAGCAGCATCCGCTGCTTAATACATGGAGCCCTATATATGTATATGCATTTTGTGATTGGCTGATGACTGTCACATGATGCAAAGGGAAGTAGAATTTTAACTATCTTTGACATTTTTTTAGAAGAAAATCTACTATTCATTTGAAATTCAGACTTTGGCCCTCATTTATAAAGCTGTGTATGCAACTCTGGGGGCCAATTCCAGATTCCTAACCAGTACACCAGCTATTAGCTGGCAGATTAAATCCCCCTGGGTACATTTGCCCTGGGGTGATTGACAATCCCTTATCGCACAACATTGGGATAGCGCAAGCAAGGGCAGCATTGCACAAGCAAATGATTGTGCAATGTGAAATATACTTCCTGGGCAGATGATAAAGCCCTGTCTAAGTGCATTTGCATTGTCTTTTTATTATGCATTTGTTGATTATGGAATTCTACTGTATTTAATGGTCCTTTAAAAAAAATAAACATCTTATTTGTTAAATTCTGTCTTACTAAGTTTTAAGAAAATGTCTGCTATTTCTGAACTAAGGGGATCCCAGCAAAGCTTTTAAAACAATTTTCTTATGACTGCAGTAGTTGTGTGTAAATCATTTCAGTGAGAATTTCAGTAGGTGAGTGCGTAAAAAAGTTAATGATTTTTTTTTTTTAAATTATCGCATTTGTCAGCGAAACGGTGGCATGAAATATAACAAAATGGTCCTAGAAAAAATACATTGGGTTGTCTACCAAAAACAAAAAATAGTTTTGATCGGTAAATAAACAAAAGCTCTATTTCTGCTTAAATGGAATACTGCATTCAATTTTAACTTTAAGCGCAGTTAGCACATGAGCGAGAATTCTTCTTAGTGAGCCACTTGTAATCTGGCCCATAATATTTTAGCAAGAGGGGCCTCTCAGATATTGATAACAGCTTCCTAACATTTATGAAACAACGAACTTTCCACCTCGTGCTAGTGAAGATTAGTGCCTTGCCAGGAAAGCAATTTGCTATTTGCTACAATGAGATTTGGAAATTGCGGTCTGTACAGTGGGTTTAAATAAACAAGAAACAAATGTAAATACAGATAACAGAACTATTTCTTTTTCCTCTAGCCAAAACTTGGAATTTTAATTGGACTTCCATATCCCTTTTATTTTAAAGGCACATAGAAGTCAAAATTGCCATTTGATGATTCATAAAGAGCAACTTTCCAATTAATTTCTATTATTAAATTTACTTTGCTGTCTTGGTATCTCTTTATTAAGAGTGTTTATGGGTAGGCTCAGTAGCATGGATATGCCTTGAGCACGAAATGGCAGCAGTGTTTGCAACAATGTTTGTAACAATGATTTGCATTGCTGAAGACATGTGCATGCTACTCAGCCTATCTAGATTAACAGTTAAGTAAAGCATCACTTGTAAGATTGCCAAAAATTGTACACAGTTTTCTAGAACTCTTACAATAGTGCTGCAGTGGTCTAGACTCTAGAGCATACACATTAGGTGACAGTAAACACATTGAGATCTCAATATAAAATGTTTAGTTATGTGAAGTAAAAAAAGATTGCAATATATTTTTATTATTTTTTTTTTCCCCTTCTTTTGTAATTTAGCCCTGTAATTTCTAGCTGAAAAAACTACAAAACTATGCACGGCATGATCTTAGCTTGCCTTGTTGTCGACAGACGTAAGCCCTGATTGTGGGGCCCAAAGCAGGAGGAAAAAATGGGGCCCCCTTTCTCCCCGCCTCCAACCCCACCCCATCTCCATCTCAAATAGCGCCCCATCTCGCCTCTAACCCCGCCCCATCTCAGCCTCCAACCCCACCCGACAGTTGTTAAAATGATAAAGAATTGGGAGAAAAATAATTTAAGGTAATGCACAACATATTATAAAAAAACCCCACAAAAAACAACATACAAAAAAAAGCTCTATTCCTGCTTAAATGGAATACTGCATTCAATTTTAACTTTAAGCGCAGTTAGCACATGAGCGAGAATTCTTCTTAGTGAGCCACTTGTAATCTGACCCATAATATTTTAGCAAGAGTATTTTGATAAGAGGGGCCCCTCAGATATTGATTCCAGCTTCCTAACATTTATGAAACAACGACCTTTCCACCTCGTGCTAGTGAAGATTAGTGCCTCGCCAGGAAAGCAATTTGCTATTTGTTACAATGAGATTTGGAAATTGCGGTCTGTACAGTGGGTTTAAATAAACAAGAAAAGAATGTAAATACAGATAACAGAACTATTTCTTTTTCCTCTAGCCAAAACTTGGAATTTTAATTGGACTTCCATATCCCTTTAATTTTAAAGGCACATAGAAGTCAAAATTGCCATTTGATGATTCATAAAGAGCAACTTTCCAATTAATTTCTATTATTAAATTTACTTTGCTGTCTTGGTATCTCTTTATTAAGAGTGTTTATGGGTAGGCTCAGTAGCATGGATATGCCTTGAGCACGAAATGGCAGCAGTGTTTGCAACAATGTTTGTAACAATGATTTGCATTGCTGAAGACATGTGCATGCTACTCAGCCTATCTAGATTTACAGTTAAGTAAAGCATCACTTGTAAGATTGCCAAAAATTGTACACAGTTTTCTAGAACTCTTACAATAGTGCTGCAGTGGTCTAGACTCTAGAGCATACACATTAGGTGACAGTAAACACATTGAGATCTCAATATAAAATGTTTAGTTATGGGAAGTAAAAAAAGATTGCAATATATTTTTATAAATTATTTTTTCCCCTTCTTTTGTAATTTAGCCCTGCAATTTTTAGCTGAAAAAACTTCAAAACTATGCACGGCATGATCTTGGCTTGCCTTGTTGTCGACAGACGTAAGCCCTGATTGCGGGGCCCAAGGCAGGAGGACAAAAAGGTGCCCCCTTTCTCCCCGCCTCCAACCCCACCCCATCGCCATCTCCAATAGTGCCCCATCTCCGCCTCTAACCCCGCCCCATCTCAGCCTCCAACCCCACCCAACAGTTTTTAAAATGAAAAAGAATTGGGAGAAAAATAATTTAAGGTAATGCACAACATATTATAAAAAAAAAAAACAACAACAACATACAAATCCACTAATGTGGAGCACTATAACATTGTATATATTGCAATATACCATTTGCACTATTGGAACAACTGTTTATTTATATAATGAAGAATTATGCTGACAATTAGAGACAGTTGAATTGAACTGGGCCTTATTTTTATGTGTTTTCCTATGATAACAAGAACATTACAGAGATACCAGGGCCGGGCCTAGCAAGTGCAGGTCCCTGGGCAGAATGACAGCCCGGGGCCTCTACCCAGAACAAAAAATAATTAAAGAAATGGGGCAATGCACTGTACCACACAGATATAATACACACACAGAGATACATATACAAATATATATCCACACTCAGACACATACAGAGGTACACAGATATAATATAATATATCTATCTATCTATCTATCTATCTATCTATCTATCTATCTATCTATCTATCTATCTATATATATATATAACAGGTGTACACACATACAAAGCCCCCCCCCCCACACCCAGACAGCCCACAGACACACACACACCCAGACAGCCCACACACACACACACACACACACACACACACACACACACACACAGAAACAGCCCCACGCACACAGAAAGCCCACATACACAGGCAGCCTACATGCACAGGCAGCCCACACACACAGACAGCCAACACACACAGACAGCCCACACACACTCAGCCCCCCACACACACACACACACACAGACAGCTCTCACACACACAGCCCACAAACACACACACACAGACAGCCCCCTCACACACACAGAAAGCCCACATACACAGGCAGCCTACATGCACAGGCAGCCCACACACACAGACAGCCAACACACACAGACAGCCCACACACACTCAGCCCCCCACACACACACACACACACAGACAGCTCTCACACACACAGCCCACAAACACACACACACAGACAGCCCCCTCACACACACAGCCCACACACACACAGACAGCCCCCCCCCCCACACACACACAGCCCACACACCCCCACACACACAGACAGGCCCCCCACCCACACACGCAAACAGACAGCACACACACACACACACACACATACAGCACCCACACACAGACAGCCCACACACACACACACAGATAGCCCACGCACAAACACACACACACACACACAGCCCACACACACAAACACAGTGTTTTATCTGCTGAACTAGGAAGCAGTGGTCTTATAAATAAATACAAGTCTGTGACTGTGTGACAAGCAGTTTACAAATGGTCTGGCTTTAAGCTAATATAATATTTTTAAATAATTAACCGGTCCAATACATGTTTATATATACACAAAATATATCAGCACTTAAGCACGCCATTACAAAACGTCTGCACACACAATACATGTTTACATATGCACAGTATATTTCCCCATCCCGTCTGTAATAAATGATGCCCCCAGTGCCCTTGTAATAAATTATTCCCCCAACCCCCCAGCAATAAATGATTCCCTCAGCCCCCCTGCAATAAAATGATGCCCCAGCCATAAATAATGCCCCCAGCCCCCCTGCAAAAATATTATTCCCCAAACCACCCTGTAATAAAATGATTCCCCCAGCCATAAATGATGCCCCAGTCCCCTGCAATAAATGATGTCCCCAGTCCCCTTGTAATAAGTTATTCCCCCAGCAATAAATTATTCCCTTAGCCCCCCTGCAATAAAATGATGTCCCCAGCCATACATGATGCCCCCAGCCCCCCTGCAATAAAATGATGCCCCCAGCCATAAATGATTCCCCCAGCCCCCTGCAATACATGATTCCCTGAGCCACCTTGCAATAAAATTATGCCCCCAGCCATAAATGATCCCCCCAGCCCCCTGCAATAAAATGATACCCCCAGCCATACATGATGCCCCAAGCCATAAATGATGCCCCCAGAACCCATGCAATAAATGATGCCCCCAGCACCCCTGCAATAAAATGATACCCCCAGCCATAGATGATGCCCCCAGCCCACCTGCAATAAAGTATTCCCTGAGCCTCCCTTAAATAAAATGATGCCCCCAGCCATAAATGATGCCCCTAGTCCCCCTGCAATAAATGGTTCCCCCAACCCCCCTGCAATGAAATGATGCCCCCAGCCATAAATGATGCCCCAGCCCCCTGCAATTAATGATGCCCCCAGCCCCCTGTAATAACATGCCCCCAGCAATAAATGATTTCCCCTGCAATAAAATGATGCCCCCTTCCATAAATGATGCCCCCAGCCCCTTGCAATAAAATAATACTCCCAGTTCCCCTGTAATAAATTATGCCCCCAGCAATAAATGATTCCCCCAGCCCTCCTGCAATAAAATGATGCCCCCTGCCCCCCTGCATTAAATGATTCCCCAAGCCCCCTATAATAAAATGATGCCCCAGCCATAAATGATGCCCCAGTCCCCTGCAATAAATGATGCTCCACCCCTGTAATAAATAATGTCACCAGCCCCCCAGCATTAAATGATTCCCCTGGCAATAAAAAGATGTCCACAGCCTTAAATGATGCCCCAGCCCCCTTCAATAAAATGATGCCCCCAGCACCCCTGCAAGAAAATGATGCTCCCAGCAATAAAATGATGCCCCCAGCCATACATGATGCCCCCAGCAATAAAATGAAGCCCCCTGCAATAAAATGATGCCCCAGCGCCCCTGCAATAAAATAATGCTCCAAGCAGTAAAATGATGCCCCCAGCCCCCTGCAATAAAATGATGCAAGCCCCTGCAATAAAATGATGCCCCAGCTCCCCTGCAATAAAATGATTCCCCCAGCCCTCCCTGCAATAAAATGATGCCCCATCCATAAATGATGCCCCCAGACCCCCTGCAATAAATGGTTCCCTGGGCCTCCCTGCAATAAAATGATAAGCCCAGTCATAAATGATGCCTCAGTCCCCTGCAATAAATGATGCCCCAGCCCCCCTGCAATAAGTTATTCCCCAGCAATAAATGATTCTCCCAGCCCCCCTGCAATAAAATGATGCCCCTAGCCATAAATGATGCCCCAGCCCACCTGTAATAAATTATGCCTCCAGCAATAAATGATTTCCCCAGCCCCCCTGCAATAAAATGATGCTCCCAGCCATAAATGATGCCCCCAGCCCACCTGCAATAAATGATTCCCCCAGCCCCCCATACAATAAATGATGCCCCCAGCACCCCTGCAATAAAATGATGCCCCCAGCCATATATGATGCCCCCAGTAAACCTACAATAAATTATTCCCTGAGCCTCCCTAAAATAAAATGATTCCCCAGCCATAAATGATGCCCCTAGCCCCCTGCAATAAATGGTTCCCCCAGCCCCCATGCAATAAAATGATGCCCCCAGCCATAAATGATGCCCCAGTCCCCTGCAATAAATGATTCCCCCAGCCCCCCTGCAATAACTTATGCCCACAGCAATAAATGATTCCCCCAGCCCCCTACAATAAAAAGATGTCCCAGCCATAAATTATGCCCCCAGCTCCTGCAATAAAATGATGACTCCAGCCCCGCTGCAATAAAATGATGCCCCCAGCACCCCTGCAATAAAATAATGCTCCAAGCAAGAAAATGATGCCCCCAGCTCCCCTGCAATAAAATGATGCCCCCAGCAATAAAATGAAGCCCCCTGCAATAAAATGATGCAAGCCCCCTGCAATAAAATGATGCCTCAGCCCCCCTGCAATAAAATGATGCCCCATCCATAAATGATGCCCCCAGACCCCCTGCAATAAATGGTTCCCTGGGCCTCCCTGCAATAAAATGATAAGCCCAGTCATAAATGATGCCTCAGTCCCCTGCAATAAATGATGCCCCCAGCCCCCCTGTAATAAGTTATGCCCCAGCAATAAATGATTCTCCCAGCCCCCTTGCAATAAAATGATGCCCCTAGCCATAAATGATGCCCCCAGCCCACCTGTAATAAATTATGCCCCCAGCAATAAATGATTTCCCCAGCCCCCCTGCAATAAAATGATGCTCCCAGCCATAAATGATGCCCCCAGCCCACCTGCAATAAATGATTCCCCCAGCCCCCCATACAATAAATGATGCCCCCAGCACCCCTGCAATAAAATGATGCCCCCAGCCATATATGATGCCCCCAGTAAACCTACAATAAATTATTCCCTGAGCCTCCCTAAAATAAAATGATGCCCCAGCCATAAATGATGCCCCTAGCCCCCTGCAATAAATGGTTCCCCCAGCCCCCATGCAATAAAATGATGCCCCCAGCCATAAATGATGCCCCAGTCCCCTGCAATAAATGATTCCCCCAGCCCCCCTGCAATAACTTATGCCCACAGCAATAAATGATTCCCCCAGCCCCCTACAATAAAAAATGCCCCAGCCATAAATTATGCCCCCAGCTCCTGCAATAAAATGATGACTCCAGCCCCGCTGCAATAAAATGATGCCCCCAGCACCCCTGCAATAAAATAATGCTCCAAGCAAGAAAATGATGCCCCCAGCTCCCCTGCAATAAAATGATGCCCCCAGCAATAAAATGAAGCCCCCTGCAATAAAATGATGCAAGCCCCCTGCAATAAAATGATGCCTCAGCCCCCCCTGCAATAAAATGATGCCCCATCCATAAATGATGCCCCCAGACCCCCTGCAATAAATGGTTCCCTGGGCCTCCCTGCAATAAAATAATAAGCCCAGTCATAAATGATGCCTCAGTCCCCTGCAATAAATGATGCCCCCAGCCCCCTGTAATAAGTTATGCCCCAGCAATAAATGATTCTCCCAGCCCCCTTGCAATAAAATGATGTCCCTAGCCATAAATGATGCCCCCAGCCCACCTGTAATAAATTATGCCCCCAGCAATAAATGATTTCCCCAGCCCCCTGCAATAAAATGATGCTCCCAGCCATAAATGATGCCCCCAGCCCACCTGCAATAAATGATTCCCCCAGCCCCCCATACAATAAATGATGCCCCCAGCACCCCTGCAATAAAATGATGTCCCCAGCCATAGATGATGCCCCCAGCCAACCTACAATAAATTATTCCCTGAGCCTCCCTAAAATAAAATGATGCCCTCAGCCATAAATGATGCCCCTAGCCCCCTGCAATAAATAGTTCCCCCAGCCCCCTGCAATAAAATGATGCCCCCAGCCATAAATGATGCCCCAGCCCCCTGCAATAAATGATTCCCCCAGCCCCCCTGCAATAACTTATGCCCCCAGCAATAAATGATTCCCCCTGTAATAAAATGATGCCCCCAGCCCATTGCAATAAAATAATTCTCCCAGTCCCCTTGTAATAAATTATGCCCCCAGCAATAAATAATTCCCCCAGCCCTCCTGCAATAAATTGATTCCCCCAGTCCCCCTGCAATAAATGATTCTCCAAGCCCCCTGTAATAAAATGATGCCCCAGCCATAAATGATGCCCCAGCCCCCTGCAATAAATGATGCTCCAACCCTGTGATAAATAATGTCCCCAGGAGAGGCGGAGCCAACAACCAAGCAGAACGGACATGTTCATGAGAAGCTCCTCACTTCTAACATACATTTATATTAATTTGTAGGAAAAAGAGGGCAAAATATATCAAGCACAGGTACTCTCAGTAATAGAACACCTCTTCACTTGCAGCAGTCTTTATCCCTGAGTTTGTGACAGATTGTGAGCCGCGACCAGCCTACAACAACTTGAGGCCTTGTATCCTGGCACGTAAGAGTGCATGATACTCCGAGCTGTTTACAACCTTTACTAGAGACCTGCATTGCTACCTGGAGACCCGCTCCGGAGCCTGGTCCTCTCAAGAAAAGCAAGACGCCGACTAGGAAGCACCTGAGGGTCACTGATGAAAAGGCTAACAGACGGACTGCAACGGATCGAGTCTAAGGATCTATGTGAGTAACTCAACGCTCCCTTGCAGTACCGGGTATCCTGCCTGCCGATCCCAGCATACTCCCTTATTACGCCCATTATATTCTCCACATAAGAGGGCTGCTTGGCCAAGCACCTTAAGAGATTTACAGTTTTGGCGCGAGACGCCATCTTCCACACCCGCGCATCAAAAGAGAACACTACCGGCCTGCTAACTAAGTGAAAGCAGTCTCAACCCCTCAGACCTACTTTGACAAGCTCTACAAAATGAAAGCTGCGGTAAATGTGGCTCGATCTACACCATGCTGAGCTAGTAGATACTTTGAAAGATGCGGTTGGTGCTCCTTGCGCTGCAGTGCTGGCCGAGGATACACCTATCAACATAGCAGACCCTTTGCCAGATACTGGAGAAACCTCCTTACATGACATAACTAACCAGCAACGCATACACCACGGAGAGACTCAGCCTGCAAAAGAACCGGAATGGACAGTGCTAGAAATAGCGAAACACTTGGCACCTACTCAGGCTCTAGACCTGGACTCAGAATCAGCATTGCGACAGCAAACTGTAAGCCTTTCCTACATCAAGGGAGGAACCATCACCACACCTCTTCAGGGATCCCTGACACATCAGCTGCAGCAGCCTAAAGACAGCTCTCCCCACATCAGCATAGCCGGAGCAATGCATATAATAAGGGAGATATGGTCTGTCTAGAAGAGCACTTTATATATATATTACCGATAGTATGGACACACTCCAATTATTGAAACGGCTCTTGTGGAAGACCGGAGTGGGTTAGACTCCTAGCCCCTCTCTTTATATAGCAGTGAATGCAGGATCTTGACTCTCAAGCAGACTGTAGTTCTCTTGAATCCCCTGCCTCAAAGTGCATTATATCGTAAATCACTAAGGGACTGGGGTTATAAGCCCAATTTAAAGACTCATTGAGAATATTATCTGCTCTTTTGATATTTTTTAGTCTCATAGCCTAAGGTTGGGATGAACTTCTGTCTCAAACCTGGACCTTTGTTTTATTGTTGTAATGTTAGGAGTGACCATCCCTTATAGAAAAGGTTCTAACGTTTTCAAATATTACATTAGCTCATAGATTAGCTGAGGCAAGTGTATATTTATTGTATAGTCAGAGGTGAAAGACAGGTACAGTTTTTGTGCATTTTTCAAGTCATATGCGTGTTATATATGTCCCACATGTTTGTCTCAATGGCAGAATAGATGCTCTGTATATACGCACAAACCCATATGTTTAATAATTACTATGCATTTTTGCATAATTACTATATATTAGACTCTGATGCACACCTTGCATACTTTAACTAGTAGATTTGCAGTTTGTTAAAGACATGTAGAACCTATGCATAGAGTCAGTATAAAATGACAGGAACAGTCGGTATACATTTTACGAGTCACATGCTTGCTATATATAGTTCACATATTAGTTGCAATAGCAGAATTGATGCTCTGTATATATGTACGTGCCTATATGTTTACTGATTGCTATGCATTTCTACTTCTCTCCCGTACGAGTCTCTCCTTTTAGAGTAGCTCAAGGATTATACATATTAAGCTCTCGCTATATGCAAGAGACATCTTCCTTTCCCAAAAAAGCTTCTATGATGTCATCAAATGTACACGCTGGACTTCAGCCTACAATAACGATGATGTGGGTATAGAAACGGATGTATTTTTCCTTTGTGCTCACTAGGGATGGGAAGCACCTCCTATACTGTAGCTTGATAATTCGTTCTTTGTAACAAAACTATAATATTAGTATATACGAGCCAGCTTAACCAAAGTGCTTCTACACCCAATATATACAACTCCCTCAAGGGCTAGGCCTGAGTAACCCTTACACACTTTTGTTGTGATAATTACCAGCGCTAGTTTATACAACTGGCAAACAGCTGTTTTTTAGTTTATTTCGCCATATAATAGTTATATTTTATATAGTATAGATGTTACAGAACATTGAAGTTTCTTCTTACAGCTTATCATAAAAGCTATCTTCTGCCTATCCCCTATGCCATCCTTCTTCATTTTTGAATGAATCAGGTCAACATAGCTACTTATACAGTATACTCTCTTAGTCTAGAATTTAGTATAACACTTGCCCTATTCCTTATGTTTGATGATATTATGCCTAATCAATATTCTCAAGTCCGGCTTACTATGCTTCCTGCTAGTTTTATTTTGTTAATCTTTCTATGTTCTCATACGCTATAGGGCCCTCTCTATCTATGTATAAAGGGGAAACTAAGTACATTTATGGTAATAACCCCCTGACTGCATACATTTTTTTATGTGCCCTTATGTTTCTAGACGCCAAATAACATATGTTCTATGTTGACTTTTTGATCTACCCCCAACTCTCCAGTAACTTTCTTAGAGGTCCCATCACATTCTTCCTGTCGCTCTTTTATTTGGCTCCGCCCCTCCACACTCCCCCATATTTGACTAGCGGTGCTTACTCGCTGAATATCCTCCCCCCCCCCATATCCTGAAGCTCACAAAAAAGCTATTTATCTGTGCACCAGTTTTCTTTTCTTATAACTTCAGAGGCCGTATGGCCTGAGAGTTGGTTTCTAACTGGTCAGTCATTTGTGCTACCTATCATAAAATCGAGGTTTCATTAGCCTACTTATTGTATATTTTACAATTTTTGGAATAATTTACTCAATTTTAATTGTATTTTTCATTTATGTTGTTCACAGGCGATTTCTGTAATGTTTGTTCTGTAAAACCTCAATAAAAAATATTAAAAAAAAAAAAAAATAATGTCCCCAGCCCCCAGCAATAAATGATTCCCCCAGCAATAAAAAGATGCCCCAGCCATATATGATGCCCCCAGCCCCCTTCAATAAAATGATGCCCCCAGCACCCCTGCAATAAAATGATGCTCCCAGCAATAAAATGATGCCCCCAGCCATACATGAATGATGTCCCCAGCAATAAAATGAAGCCCCTGCAATAAAATGATGCCCCAGCCCACAGCAATAAATGATTCCCCCAGCCCCCCTACAATAAAAATATGCCCCCAGCCATAAATGATGCCCCCAGCCCCCTGCAATAAAATGATGACCCCAGCCCTGCTGCAATAAAATGATGCCCCCAGCACCCCTGCAATAATATAATGCTCCAAGCAATAAAATGATGCCCCCAGCCCCCCTGCAATAAAATGATGCCCCAGCCATACTTGATGCCCCCAGCCCCCCTGCAATAAAATGACACCCCAGCCCCCTTGCAATAAAATGATGCCCCCATCCATAAATGATGCCCCTAGACCCCCTGCAATAAATGGTTCCCCGGGCCTCCCTACAATAAAATGATGAGCCCAGTCATAAATGATGCCTCAGTCCCCTGCAATAAATGATGCCCATCCCCCCTGTAATAAGTTATGCCCCCAGCAATAAATGATTCCCCCAGCCTACCCTGCAATAAAATGATGCCCCTAGCCATAAATGATGCCCCCAGCCCACCTGTAATAAATTATGCCCCCAGCAGTAAATGATTTCCCCAACCCCCCTGCAATAAAATGATGCTCCCAGCCATAAATGATGCCCCCAGCCCACCTGCAATAAATGATTCCCTGAACCTCCTTGCAATAAAATGATGCCCCCTGCCATAAATGATGCCCCTAGCCCTGTACAATAAATGATTTCCACAGTCCCCCTGCAATAAATGATTCCCCCAGCTCCCTGCAATAAAATGATGCCCCCAGCTATAAATGATGCCCCAGCCCCCCCAGCAATAAATGATTCCCCCAGCCCCATGCAATAAAATTATGTCCCAAGCCATAAATGATGCCCCCAGCCCCCCTGTAATAAAATGATGCCCCAGCCCTGCTGCAATAAAATGACACTCCCAGCATCCCTGCAATAAAATGAAGCTCCCAGCTCCTGTAATAAATTATGCCCCCAGCAATAAATGATTCCCCCAGCCCCCCTGCAATAAATGATTCACCAGCCCCCCTGCAATAAAATGATGCCCTCGGCCATAAATGATACCCCAGCCCCTGTAATAAATGATACCCCCAACCCCTGTAATAAATTATGCCCCAGACCCCCAGCAATAAATGATTCTCCCAGCCCCCCTGCAATAAAATGATGCCCCTGCCCTGCTGCAATAAAATGATGCTGCCAGCAATACAATGATGCCCCAGCCCCCTGCAATAAAATGATGCTCCCAGCCATAAATGATGCCCCCATCCCCCTGCAACAAAATCATGTACCTAGCCCCACTGCAATAAAATTATGCCCCCCGCAATAAATGATTTCCCCAACCCCCCTGCAATAAAATGATGCTCCCAGCCATAAATGATGCCCCCAGCCCACCTGCAATAAATGATTCCCTGAACCTCCTTGCAATAAAATGATGCCCCTGCCATAAATGATGCCCCTAGCCCTGTGCAATAAATGATTTCCACAGTCCCCCTGCAATAAATGATTCCCCCAGCTCCCTGCAATAAAATGATGCCCCCAGCTATAAATGATGCCCCAGCCCCCCAGCAATAAATGATTCCCCCATCCCCATGCAATAAAATGATGTCCCAAGCCATAAATGATGCCCCCAGCCCCCCTGTAATAAAATGATGCCCCAGCCCTGCTGCAATAAAATGACACTCCCAGCATCCCTGCAATAAAATGAAGCTCCCAGCCCCCTGTAATAAATTATGCCCCCAGCAATAAATGATTCCCCCAGCCCCCCTGCAATAAATGATTCCCCAGCCCCCCTGCAATAAAATGATGCCCTCAGCCATAATTGATACCTCAGCCCCTGTAATAAATGATACCCCCAACCCCTGTAATAAATTATGCCCCAGACCCCCAGCAATAAATGATTCTCCCAGCCCCCCTGCAATAAAATGATGCCCCAGCCATAAATGATGCCCCCAGCCCCCCTGCAATAAAATGATGCCCCTGCCCTGCTGCAATAAAATGATGCTGCCAGCAATACAATGATGCCCCAGCCCCCTGCAATAAAATGATGCTCCCAGCCATAAATGATGCCCCCAGCCCCCCTGCAACAAAATCATGTACCTAGCCCCACTGCAATAAAATGATGCCCCCAGCCCTGCTGCAATAAAATTATGCTCCCAGCCCCCCTGTAATAAATTAGCCCCCCTGCAATAAAATTATGCCCCATTCCCCCTGCAATAAATGATTCCTCAGCCCCCTGCAATAAAGTTATGCCCCAGCCCCCCTGCAATAAATGATAACCCAAGCCCCCTGCAATAAAATGATAGCCCAGCCCCCCTGCAATGAATGACTCCCACAGCCCTCTGCAATAAAATGAAGCCCCCAGCCCCCTGCAATAAATGATGCCCCCACCCCCCTGTAATAAATTATGCCCCCAGTCCCCCAGCAATAAATGAATCCCCAGCCTCCCTGCAATAATGCTTGAAGCTTCTTCTGCTTCACATACACCACACTGTCATGTGACTCACTACTCACCACCTGTCACCACCCTCTCCTGAGTTCCCGGGTAAAAATATGGCAGCAAAAAGAAAATTTAAAAAATATGGAAGCAAAAAAAAGCAAATAGCGTTTAAATTGGCACAAGCGCTGGGCCTTTGGCTACTGAAAAATAAATTAATCAAAAGGCTAGATTATGAGTGGTAATTACCGCTCCTGCTCACACATTAAATCCGCGCAACTTCAGCTCTTTGCAAGTGTCAGGTAGTGTGCATATTACAAGTTCAAAGTAAACATTTGTTACTCGCGCGCTTACCTAATGTGCGCAAAGAGCAGAAATTAGAATATCACAACAGCGTTAACCTACTTTCCTGTAGACTTCAATGAAGAGAGAAAAGTTGAAAAAATATATATAACACCCATACTCAAGCACTCACCTAAAACGCCATAATTCCCTTATTCTAATAAGCCCTAACCCAATGCATAACCCACCGCAAAGTCGCGTAAGAAGTTTGATCATTAAATGTGATTGCATTTGAAGGATCGCATTTACTTTCAATTTGTAATACAAGCGGACATTGTCACTCAACATAGCCCATGCGCAGTAAATTACTGTGAGTTTGTGCAAAAAAAACACTGTGATCTCTTGATCATAATAATAATAGCGATCCATTTGTAATCTGGCCCAAAATGTTTAGACAAAAATGATTAGTGAAGAAGGCACCAGTTGATTTGTCCATGATACTATGCAGTAATTGCTTAGATGAGTATAGGAGCTTGGTTCTACCTTGCTTCTGATTAGTCAAAGCAAAAGAAAAAAAGGTAATCATCTTCAACAATGTTTTTAAGTGGTCTATATTTAGAATGCACATTTTGCAGTTAAAAATATAGCTTTAATTCAAAAGATGTGCAAACAACACAGTTTTTCAATTCATCCTTTTGAACATTGATATTCAATACTTGATACCCTGAATATCAAATGTAACATTATAATATCAATTTGAATGTCTGAATATAACATTTGAATACTCACATGAAATTGTGTCTAATGTTCCCTTAAACATGAGTGTAACATATTTTATATTTACAATTTACCCAACTGCTGATGTCATGGATTTTTAAATATGATCTATAGATTGAATTGTTAGGATGAGTAAAACTCGTGTTTTTCATTTTCTGTTCTTTACTGTATCATATAATCTATTCCCCTGAGTTATGTACAACTTTCAAGGAGGATTAATGCTAGCTGAATATCAAATAAACACTGCTGGGCAAAGTAGAATTATTTATCCTCTCACACATTTGTCTATTGTGGTGTAGCAACATCTTTCAGTATTGAGCAGCGTCCTGTTCCTGCCCCATTGGCAATAAATGGATTAGGACTGCACAAGGAAATTATAGAAGGATTTTAATGGTATTTTATACAGTTCCCATAACAATGTACTTGTATCATTTTCTGCACCATGTAATGTGAACGAACGCTATCTATTGTAAAGGCTGAGGATTTACAGGAAAAGAAAGATTAGGTGCCATCCTGGAAAAGCAAAAGATAAGTATTGCGCTTTAATGCTTCCTCTTCAAAGCACTGGCAGCCACAGAGAATATTTAGAGGGAGGGGGTTAGAATAACATTTTCCAACTGTAATAATGTGACTCCTAATGCAAATAATATGTTATAATGGTTGACATGCTGCACAACCGCTTACCATTCCTTCCTATTACGATAAGTATAATCTCCAAACAGGTGCACAGCTACTTGATCATTGGATCATTTAAGACTTTGCTTTTAGAATTTTAACTGGTCCACCAATAGTGAGTCCTCAAACAACAAGTTCTCAAAGCAGAAGAAATCAGAGCAGGTATCTGTTGGCGCTCTACAAATAACCGATAATAATAATAATAATAATAATAATAATATTAATAATAATACCCTAACAGCAAAGGGTCAGGTTCAGTAAAGAACTTCTGAAAACATGGGCTGCTAATATCAGGCATGGCATATCTGTGAGTTCTAGGCATGTGCATTTAGTTTCGTCACAAATGCAAATTTGTGATGAAACAGGGCTATTAGATTTATTTTCACTAAATTTATATCTGAATGAATGCACCCCAAAATGTAAAGAAAATGAATAAATCCTGAAATACGTCAGTATTCATTGGTTTCCTTTAAATGGTTACCTTTAGCGTGTGGGAAAACTGGGCTAACCTGGTCCTCTTCTTCACAGAGCACTGGCTGAGCTAATAGGAGGCTAAGCGTAGAAGATCCCAGGGTCTGCACTAAAGGCAAAGGTATTTTAGCGCAGGCCCTGGGAGCCACCACGCTAAGCCTCCTATTAGTGTTGTTAGGGCTCTGCAGAGAAGAGGACTGGGTAAACGTGGCACTTTAACACGCTAAAGGTAAGTATAAGCTACAGTTGAACTGTCTTCTAACTATTGACCGGTCTCCTTACTTCCCTTTGCTTCCAAATTATTGGAACGACTGGTCTATAATCACCTAACTCAATTTCTCACAACTCCTTACTTGATCCACAACAATATGGTTTCTGCCCTAAACACTCAACAGAAACTGCTCTCACTAAAGTAACAAATGACCTGTTATCAGCTAAAACAAAATGCCACTACTCCTTACTAATTCTTCTTGACCTATCCACTGCTTTCGACAAAGTTGACCATCCTCTCCTCCTAAAAATCCTACATTAATTTGGCATCCAAGACACAGCCGTCTCCTGGTTTGCTTCATACCTCTCAAACCGCTCATATTCAGTTTCGTTTAACAACACTTCTTCTGATCCTTTGCCTCTCTCAGTTGGAATACCACAAGGCTCTGTCTTGGGTCCCTTGCTTTTCTCGCTCTATACATCCTCCCTTGGAAAACGTATAGGGGTCTATTTATGATAGTGCGGACGGACATGATACGATGTAGCTTATCATGTCCGCCGCACATCGATAAATGACGACAGCATACGCTGTCGGCATTTATCATTGCACACGCAGCTCTTGCAGATTCGCAGCCGCTAGTAGGGGGTGTCAATCAACCCAATCGTTTGCGACCGGGTTGGTTTCTGTCCGCCACCTCAGAGCATGCGGACAGGTTATGGAGCAGCGGTCTTTACAGAGCTTGATAAATAGGCCCCATAGCCTCCTTTGGCTTCCAGTACCACTTACATGCTGTTTGAGATTTACCTTTTCTTTTCATAAGAAGAGTATGCCTTATCTGGATGTAGTGCTTTGTGGTGACGAGGAGAGTTGTTGTGACAACACTATATAGAAAATTATGGCAAATACTCTCCTGCATGCTAGGAGTTCTCACCCTAAGAACTGCAGATTCAGCATAGCTAAAGGCTAATTTATGCGTATTAGACGAAATTGCACAGAAGATTCAATGTTCTTACAGGAAAATGAGGATTTAAAATCCTGACTGGCTTAACGTGGATATCCAAATTATATTATTATTATCGGTTATTTGTAGAGCGCCAACGGATTTTGCAGCGTTAATATATCATTGAAAAAGCCTTTAGCCAGGTTAAGGAGATGGATAGACTGAACTTGCTTGATTAGGGCAGTAAAAAAAAGGAGCAGATTACAAAACCAGTGTTTGTTACCCCATACACATCACAATACCAACAAATTTGCAATGTTGTAAAAAAACATTTTTCCATTTTGTTGGGAGACAAAGTACTGCATGATGTTGCTAAAGGTGGGTGAGTAGGAAGAATAAATCACTAGGGGATATTCTGGCTCCAAGTATGATCAAAGATCAGAAATCAAATAGATCTACGTTATCTAGTTGGATCCAATGCAAGGGTCATTATAGGTGTGGGGACTGTACATGCAAGGCTTGTGAGCATACTGTGGTTAGCAATATGTTTCAGTCTACTAACACTCTAAAGGTATACAGTATGTATTCATGTACCAACTGTAGGTCAACATTTATTATATATTTAGCATGGTGTCAACAGTGTAATCTCCAATATGTAAGATGCTCTACTCGTCAAGCACGAGAAAGAATAAGAGAACATCTGAATGACAGACAGATCAGATCACTGCTCTGCACTAGCCACACACTTTATCTCACATCAATTTGGGAACACACATAATTTTAAATGGTGCATTCTGGAACAGATTAAGGGGCATATTTATCAAGCTCCGTATGAAGCTTGAGACCCCTTGTTTCTAAAGACCGCTGCTCCATAACTTGTCCGCCTGCCTTGGCCACGAATCTGCAGGGGGCGGCATTGCACCAGCAGTTCACAAGAACTGCTGGTGCAATGATAAATGCCGACAGCGTATACTGTCAGCATTTATCGATGTGCAGCGGACATGATACGCTACTTCATATCATGTCCGCTTGCACATTTATAAATATAGCCCTAAACGTCTATCTGCCCATGTGTGCTTAATAGACAGAGACATGCACACAAAGGCAGTAATAGACAGAGATATGCACACACAGACAGTAATAGACAGCAACATGCGCTCACAGACAGTAATAGACAGACATGCACTCACAGGCAGTAATAGACAGAGACATGCACACACAGACAGTAATAGACAGACACGTGCACACACAGGCAGTAACAGACAGACATGCACTCACAGGCAGTAATAGACAGAGACATGCACACACAGACAGTAATAGACAGAGATATGCACACACAGGCAGTAATAGACAGAGATATGCACACACAGACAGTAACAGACAGACATGCACTCACAGGCAGTAATAGACAGAGACATGCACACACAGACAGTAATAGACAAAGACATTCACACACAGACAGTAATAGACAGAGACATGTACACACAGGCAGTAATAGACAGACATGCACTCACAGGCAGTAATAGACAGAGATATGCACACACAGACAGTAATAGACAGACAGGTGCACACACAGGCAGTAACAGACAGACATGCACTCACAGGCAGTTATAGACAGAGACATGCACACACAGACAGTAATAGACAAAGACATTCACACACAGACAGTAATAGACAGAGAAATGCACACACAGGCAGGGATAGATAGGCATATACACACACAGGCAGTAATAGACAGAGACATGCACACACAGGCAGGGATATATAGGCATACACACACACACACATTCAGGCAGTAATAGGCAGATACACACACACACAGGCAGGGATAGATAGGCAGACACACACTCCAGCATTAATAGCAGACACACACACACACACACACAGGCAGGGATAGATAGGCACACACACACACA